>NW_019739237.1:826645-836034 GCF_002891405.2 Cryptotermes secundus
GACGTGTGTGCGATTGTGTAATTGGGAGCGTGTGATACAGTGATACAAAGCTCCCCTACGGTAAACGTGTAGACTACTGAAGACAGAGTGAACTGATTTGCGCATAGGGTTAGAAATCGTGAAACCCCGCAACAGTGTTAACAGATTAATGCGATTAGGGTTATAAAGTGTGAAACCCCGCAACTGTGTGATAAGTAATTGTAGCCGTTATTTGTAGATTGTTAAATAAACCAATTAACCATCTCTACGGCCTATTCAGTAACGAGGAAACACGTTACAGTATTATGAATGGAAATCAAGGAATGATTGTGCTTCCTATAGATAAAGATTGCGCCTATTATTTGTCACATCTAGAATATAATATTATCTGTCTGGTTTTGTTTATAATTGTTGTGAATGGCACCTGATTTTTGACATTGTTTGTTTCGGTGTCGTGTCTGTGATTTGGTTTGATGTGTTACTTGTTTGTGTTCTACAACTGTTAATGTACTACAATTATATGTAGCCTTTTTAAATGTCTTGGATATTTAATTTTTAACAATTATCATTTGAAATGTACTTTTTATTGACATGTTCTATATTTCAAGGCAGCACTGCCAATTGTAGATCTCTGGAACGAAATAAATATGTATGTATGTATGTATGTAGCAGGCTGAGCTAATTTTATATATAACCTCTTCAGTATGTTTTTCCCCATGTCAAGGAGCTCTCAGCAGTCAAGCCAAGAAATTTAGTGTCATAATGTATGTACCTACATTTTCTATATCCCTCTCAACTAACGTATTGTTTTTCGCAAGTGTATTTCACAAGTCATCTCATATTTCATTTTATCAGCTGTAATTTTGCAATAAATTAATAACAAAATACTGATTTTCTTTTGTTTAGCTGGTGAATAATAAGGTTCATGATGTACCAGTGGCTGTCATTGCAAGCAACAGGCCTCATTACTTGTACAGGTAATACTGAAGCACTGAGTTTCAGGCCCTTTGACTGTAAAGCAGAACCTAAACTATCAGAAAAGCAGAATTGTCTCTACGCTTGATTAATTTACACTTTCATTCTTCCCCCATTTACTCCTAAGGGCATCATATTTATAAATACTCTGATATAATTCTCAGTGCATTATTGTCTGTGCAGGATGCTGAGGTCTCTCCTCTCTGCACATGGAGCAAATCCAGAGATGATAACAGTCTTTATTGATGGCTACTTTGAGGAACCTCTTGAGGTGACAAAACTCTTTGGATTGCAAGGAATTCAGCACACACCAATTGGAATTAAGAACGCCAGAATATCTCAGTACTACAAGGCTTCTCTGACAGCAACATTCAACATATTTCCCAATACCAAATATGTAATTATTGTGGAAGAAGATCTGGATGTGTCTCCAGACTTCTTCAGGTGAGAACTGTTACTACAGTAAACCCCTGTATATTCTCCAGTATCCACCTGATAGTCTTCATTCAGTAGTGAAACATTTTATAGAACTGACTACATCTGTACAATTAAAGTCTGTATGATTGTATACAGTTATATAGTGATCATTTGTTTCCTATCCAGATTAAACCTTGAACAGTTTCAACCTGTGTGTGTCACATCAAGGAGAATAAAATAGGCTGGGAATGTAGCACTGTGAGAAGGATGAATGCATTCAAATATAGTAAAGGAACGACATCACATGGGCGACCTGTACAAGGAACATAAAATTGAAAAAGAAGGTTTGAGATTGTACACTTGCTCCAGGTGGTTCACGACAAGGTCCAGCTTACGAGTACGAGAGGTTAGAGAAGTTGAAGATGTTTCATGGCCAGATGATAAGACTGTCAGCTATTCGAAGACTTTACTCCATCAAGTCACTTCATTTTAATCCAAGGAATGGAACGTTTGCCAAATGTGTAAGCAGATTAATACGAATAGTGGTACAGTGTGTACATTGCAGTTACTTCAGCCAGCCTAAGAGACTGCTGGAGGAGGACAAGACACTTTACTGCATCTCCACCTGGAATGACCAGGGTTATGAGCACACCAGCAGTGACCCAAGCTTGTTATACAGAGTGGAAACCATGCCAGGGCTCGGCTGGATCCTTAAAAGATCTTTATAAAGATGAGCTGGAATTCAAATGGCCAACACCTGAGAAGGTTTAGTACATTTTGGTATTGTAGAATTAGAGGAACTTTAACTAGAATATATCTAAAAGGATGAGGCATAGGCTTGAACCTTTACGTATAATTCAAAGTAGGTTTCATTTAAGGATAAGGGAAACCTTTGCTATATGCATATGAGCTTGGAGTTCTCAAAAGAGGTAAGTACGAAGATTACGGATCTCTGGGTTACGACACTGTATCTTTCAGCACATAGGTATCAGCACTGTGGGGAATCTGCTGCCTTCATCTTCATGGTCTAAGTGAAAATGCAGTCTACTGATTTCCTCCCAAGAAGTTGGTACCTATTTGTAGCCCAGAAGTCTTCAAGCTTCTGGACTTCATGAAGCATATTTTTTTATGCTGTCGTTATAATTCTTTGTGTTGCATTTTATTGTATTTGTTGTCATTTTTGTTGATTTCATTGTTACTTCTGTTGTTTGGATAGGGAACTCTTATCAACTGGTGAATGTAGTTTCTACAATTTTAGGCTTGGAATTATTTGTAATTAACTGGTCACTCGTGATAAATATATCATACTTAATTAAGAAAATACTATAAATTCTTCCCAGAACAACTATTAATATTTTAGTGAAGTAAAATTTTAGCTTTTATATATTGCTATAATTTTATCTCAGTTACATGGATTACATTTTTGGGATCAAATAACTTTCTTGATCATAATGCCAGTGTAAGAATTATGTTTTATGTTCAGTGTTCAGATGTGGAACTGGGATATGTGGATGCGGCTGCCTGAGGTTTGGAAAGGCAGAGAGTGTGCGATTCCAGACGTGCCTCGGACGTACCATCAGTACCTTGCCATATGTGAAGCTGAAACTTGTTGACAGGTTGATAACGTCCTCTCTTGGAATATACATATTGATTCAGTTATTAACAAACTACAGTTTGCTTTATGATGAGATCTGTCAGACCTTATATGTCAGGCTCATCGTTGGTGAAGATATATCATTCTCTGTTTCATTCTATACTATCATACGGAATTGTATTTTGGGGGCAGGCAACCAGTACTAAGAAACTCTTTATGATACAAAAAAAGCACTTTGTTTAATGACAGGATATTGTAATAGGCATTCATGTAAAAATCTTTTCAGGCAGCTTGGAATTTTACTGTTGAAGTCACAATATATTTATTCAGTTTTGCTCTTTGTATCAAAGAATAGAAAACTTTTCACTACTAATCATGATGCACATAATCTCCAGACAAGGCAGAGTAGTAATTTATATCTCCCAACTTCCACCTTAACACTGTACCAAAAAGGTGTTTACTTTACAGAGTTATTTAATAATCTGCCTCTTGAAATAAAGGGGATTGTTGGAATACACAAGCAATTTAAGATTTCTTTGAGAAGATGCTTGATTAACCATTGTTTTTATGACTTGGAGGAGTATTATAGTGCTAATGAATGATGTTGTAAACTAATGGTTTTATATGAATAGTATGTTTGTTACTCTATATTGAATTATATTAGTCTTATCTGTATAATGTTCATGGAGGTAGGCCTAGGCCCACTGGGGCTGTAGTGCCAAGGGGGAAAAAAAAATCTGTATAATAGTTTTATTGTATTTATGATAATACTTATTGTATTTTATATCATTTGTTTTATTGCTTTATAATTTTGACATGTTCTAATTATTTACTTGAGCTCAACTTATACCTAAACTGTACTTATGATTGTATTGAACTTTTATGTTCTTCTGCTTATCTTGACATATTTTAATTAATATTTGACATGTTCTATATCCTATGGTTTGTAACCAGTTTTACTGGATCATCTGGAACTCGAAATAAATTACAGTTACAGTTACAATTGAATAAAAGTTTCTGCTGATATCAGATATGCCCATACCATATACATTATTTCACACACGTTCCTTTTCCTCTGTTCTGCCCATATTTTATAAGTTAAGAATGCAGAGATATTGTACAGATGGTTATTGATTCTTCTCTACAAAATGTGGGAGCCTTGAAGACTCACAACCCTACAGGCCTACACAGCCTGTTAATGGGATAGCTTTACCTTTCTTTTTCTTTTCTTTACCAGTACAGCCTATCCAAGTTTTCCATAGTCCTTAACCTAGAAAGATTCCCAACCTCAGTCATGTAGCCTGAGCCTAGTCTAGCTAGCGTTAGTGTGAAATGTTCAGGCTAACTTGATCCTGCCCTGAACGGGACAGCCAGGGCATTCAGCCACCATGGGCCTTGCCTAGGATAGCAGGAGACCTAGCTAAGGCAAGAGAAAAGCCTAATTTTCCAATGTTTCCAGGCATAAGTAGCCCATTACTCCCATCCCTCACTCACAGCAAACAGGCCAAAATTTATCCAGACCAAGAACAGTCTAATTATCATAGAATTTATGTTCGGATGGGGACTTGAAGTGGCTAGATAATGACTGTGGAACAAGCATATATATGAAGAAAGCAGTCTTCTGGGATTTGGCACCGTGTATATGTGGTGTTAACCGACGTTTCGGAGGAACGTATCGCCTCCATCTTCAGGGTAGAAGAAAAAGTATAAGAAATCTGCAAGTGACAAGACCGTGAGAACGGTAAAAGCATATATATTCCTGAAGAATAACCTAGCCTGGTCATTGCTGCACATGACAACTAGCCTGAAAACAGCATAGCTATCCAGGCTAGTCAGCTGAGATCTAATGTATCTTAGCAAAAACCAAAAACAGTTTAAAACCTGCCTCCATCTGCAGATAGTGTCATAATCCCGACGACAGATGTCACGACAGGCCAATCACCAAATCACGTAATCATATCGACCAATCACAATCGCTGTAAGCGTTGCAGCATTTGGGCCAATGCCAACACAGTTCGCTTCAAACAGCGAAAGTGCAATGTAGTTAGATGCAGACGATGCAGATAGATATACCTATGTTGTTAAAGAATTAGTTTTGATTCGCTTGTCAAGTTAGACCGGTTAGACAGTTGGGAGGAGGCAGGGGGGCAGTTTGGTTATGTTAAATTCAATTAAGGTTACAGGATTTTAATTAATTAGTAATATTCGGTAATATTTACGTACATTGAGGTAGTGTGACGTTACATGTGTGATATGTTTGTAATGTATGCTCTGATTATTTGATATAAATTTGTTAAGTAAGCAAGAGACTAGTGTACTTGACAAATATTGTTCATCGTACATCTACGTGAATATATATAGACTCTTATTAGAGGTGCAGCTGCAGTTCTGCAGTTGGGTTATGGTTGAACGTGTCTGTGCTTCAGCTCTGAGGTGGTTGTAAATGTAAACCCGTCACTGTGACCGAAAGAATTAACAAACTCACAGTTAGTATGCTGTGGAATGAAACATATATGTCATGTGATGGCAGAGTTATTTTATTTGCAAAATAATGATTACTCCTAATACTCGTGTTGGAAATTGAGAATTTGAAATATGCCATTATGGGATCATATTGGAGAGAGAGGGAAGGACTTCTTAGAAATGTTACGCAGGTTTATATGATTCGTTATTTGTTAGAAAAAAAATATTATTACAAGTACTTATGAAACAGCACTTCACAGTATAGATTAGTTTGTATTTGGCTCATGAAATTTTTCATTAAGGAGAGTTTAAAAGTTTATACAAATTTTGTGTTAAACACTTTTCTGTATTGGTAAGTATGAGCTTGGTCATAGTGAAGTGTAACTAATGAAGCTTCACTGTTTCAATTACTTTCTTTGCAAATAATTTTGCAGTATGAAAGTTTGTGTTGACTCCCATCAATTTTCCATGCCTTGCATAGTCTTTGAGTGGTTTGTAGCCATATTTTATTAATTGTTGAGCAGAATGTTAACATTGTTTTTGTAATGATGGAACTGATATATAACTCAATTTCTGGGGAACATCAGCATTTTCATTTTATGGGCTGAGTGTCCTTGACGTTTGTTATTGTGCTTGAATATTCTTGTTCCATTTTGTTTCCGGTTCTTCTAGAACCAATATTTGGTCCCCGCTAATAATCTCATTTTATAAAAGCTTTACTGACATCAGAGTTTGTGAAACAGTGAAAATTACAAATGTGGCTATGGATATCATGGTGTTTTGCCTGTAGTAGCTGAAATGTAGAGGACAGAATTATATAATTATTGACTGGGAATTTTGGTTGGACAAGAGTTTGGAAATGGAAAATAAGCATAAGTTCTTCCATGAAATTTTTGATATATAAGTAGTGCAGTATTGCATGGCTTGCATTTGTAAGGGAATGGAAATTAATTTCCCATTTTTAAGGAGCTGAAGTCTTTACTTTTATATATTTTTACAGTGTTCTAATATGGAGATATCTTTGAACAAAATTTCCTTAGTGTATGGGTCTTATTAGTACCTTTTCTTTAGGCCAGCATGTATACAAGCAAATACTTGATCTGTATTGACAAGCTTGTCAGAAGTCTCACACATTTACCATTGCACTGTATTTTTCAATCTTGGGGCGAAAACTGGACCTGAGAGTATCGGCAAACATGTTTGTGTGTGTGTGTGTGTTTTTTTTTGGGGGGGGAATGTTCCAAGTATAATCATGCAGGAATGTTATACAACCATAAATTTTTTGTGTAATTGCAAGTCACATAGAAGTTTTACATTTTATTGAAATTGAAAGTGGATCAAGTTTGAAATCGTATGTACAGATTTGCATGCAAGTCAGAATATGTTTTTAATGCTATTCATGTAATTGTTTCAGGCCTGCGACTCACCAGCATGAGACCTCAAGTGACTCGTCTGCCATAAGAGGAAGGAGTTGTTGCTGTACAGTCATAATGAGCAAGTTCCAGCATTTCTCTGATGTCCATTATGCTGTCCTATCATCCATGCATGGCTCTTTCAGATAGCCTTTTCTCTTGCAGCTATGCCACCAGAATCTCTGCATGTCAAGACTGAAGTGAAAATCAGTGCATGTCAGGACTGAAATGAAAATCTGTGCTTGTCAAGACTAAAGTGAAAATCTCTGCAAGTCAGGATCGAAGTGAAAATCTGTGCAAGTCAGGACCAAGGTGAAAATCTGTGAAAATCAGGACTGAAGTCAAAATCTATGCATGTCAAGACCAAAACATGACAGGAAGATACTATTACAGTATTACAGGAAGAAATGTCAGTTTGATGTGTGTGACCATGTCAGACTGATACTTATGTGTCCAACAAACTGCCTCTCTTGCTTTACTATGTTTGCATACAGGAGGGTAACACATATGCATGATATCATTCAAATTTGTGTCTTGCTTTGATGCCGTCGATGTGCAACATCGGTTACTATTCATTTGAATTTCTTTATTGACACTACATGTTTCAGCCCAACCTGCCATCTTCAGGTGTACAGGTTGTTGTGATTGCAGAATCTGCTGCTCGCTGTAATGCTGTTTTGCTTCTGTTATGTGGAGACCTCGGATTGCATCTGGTTATGTGGGTTAGTCATCTGTTTTTTTTTTATTATTATTTATTTAGGTGTCCTTGAGTTGCTGGTGTTTGCTTCATGGTTTTGTTTGTCTGTGGCTGTCTTGAATGTTCTTGCTGGGGCGGGAATTTGTTGTGTTGATGGCCAACCACAGCACAACAAATATGCTCAGCTCAAGGACATCTAAACAAAAAATGGATGGTTAACCCANGGTGTTTGTCTCATATATATTCAAAATGTACTTATTTTATTTTTCTCACCTGTTAATGCTAACTTTAATTTTTCTCACCTGTTAATGCTAACTTTAATTTTTCTCGGAATTATTATTAATTTATTGCCCTTGTATAGAGTGTCATATTTTGTTCCTTAATTATTTTTGTGTATTTCTAGGTACTCATGCTAGCTTTGTAACTGGCCTCTGTGCTGTTAAATTTGCATGTAAATAAACATGAATTGAGTTGAATTATTAATTACATTAATGTATCTTTGCTCCAGTGCTTACATTTAATTAGTCTCTGACTTTATGTTGTATTTGTCCATATGGAATTACTTTTATCTACACTGTGCAGTGTCTGCAATTGGTATCTAACAGAAATGAGTACCAGCAATCTTCAGGGGGTGAGGGAATGGGTGGCCAGCGCGTAAGGCCAACAACCTTCCCACCATTTGTGAGCTGATTGCCTAGAGAAAATGTGGGAGCCTCGACATCTCACAACTCTAAGGGCCTCCATGGCCTGTTACAGGGATAGCTTTACCTCTCAAGTTATTTCCTTTACAAGGAAAAACAGAACTACTATGGTTTAGTAATTAATTCCTTACAGTGAAGAAAGCAGTCTTCTGGGATTTGGCACCGTGTATAAGTGGTGTTAACCGACGTTTCGGAGGAACGTATCGCCTCCATCTTCAGGGTAGAAGAAAAAGTATAAGAAATCTGCAAGCGACAAGACCGTGAGTACCGGTCTTGTCGCTTGCAGATTTCTTATACTTTTTCTTCTACCCTGAAGATGGAGGCGATACGTTCCTCCGAAACGTCGGTTAACACCACTTATACACGGTGCCAAATCCCAGAAGACTGCTTTCTTCACTGTAAGGAATTAATTACTAAACCATAGTAGTTCTGTTTTTCCTTGTAAAGGAAATAACTTGAGAGGTAAAGCTATCCCTGTAACAGGCCATGGAGGCCCTTAGAGTTGTGAGATGTCGAGGCTCCCACATTTTCTCTAGGCAATCAGCTCACAAATGGTGGGAAGGTTGTTGGCCTTACGCGCTGGCCACCCATTCCCTCACCCCCTGAAGATTGCTGGTACTCATTTCTGTTAGATACCAATTGCAGACACTGCACAGTGTAGATAAAAGTAATTCCATATGGACAAATACAACATAAAGTCAGAGACTAATTAAATGTAAGCACTGGAGCAAAGATACATTAATGTAATTAATAATTCAACTCAATTCATGTTTATTTACATGCAAATTTAACAGCACAGAGGCCAGTTACAAAGCTAGCATGAGTACCTAGAAATACACAAAAATAATTAAGGAACAAAATATGACACTCTATACAAGGGCAATAAATTAATAATAATTCCGAGAAAAATTAAAGTTAGCATTAACAGGTGAGAAAAATTAAAGTTAGCATTAACAGGTGAGAAAAATAAAATAAGTACATTTTGAATATATATGAGACAAACACCATCTTAAGTGTAACAATTTAATTGTAGTTCTTCTTTTCCTCTTCCACACTACATGTTTCGGCCCTAAATGGCCATCATCAGGTGTGTATTCTTAAGTTTGATTTGTTTCATTCTGGTCCGTCACACTAACAGTTACAAATATAAA
>NW_019739237.1:836615-846658 GCF_002891405.2 Cryptotermes secundus
TAAGAATACACACCTGATGATGGCCATTTAGGGCCGAAACATGTAGTGTGGAGGAGGAAAAGAAGAAAGAACTACAATTAAATTGTTACACTTAAGACGGTGTTTGTCTCATATATATTGTGTGAGTGTAACAGGATGCTCAAATATAATATTGTAAACATTTTCAATGGTTATGCTATTATGTGGTGAGAAAGGACAATACCCATACATATACACATAGAAGTTAATAATAATAACAATAACCCAATAAATTCTTACTTATTTGTGTGCCAGCTCAACATCCTAATAATAATAGTAATTCAATTCATGTTTATTTACGTGCAAACTTAACAGCACAGAGACCAGTTAAAATATCAGCACAAGTACATAGAAATACACAAAAATAATTAAAAACCAAAATACAAAACTTGAGTCTATATTATGGCAATAAATTGATAATAATTCCAAGAAAATTTAAAGTTAACAGGAAAGAAAAATAAAACAAGATCAATATACGTACATACACAGGCCACGCCATAGCTCAAGTGGTTAGTCACTGGCATCCCACCACTGAGGCCCGGCTTTGAGCCAGGGTCTGGTCAAGTGGGATTTGCGGTGGACAAAGTGGCACTAGGATGGGTTTTCTCCAAGTATTTCAGTTTCCCCTGCCAATCTTCATTCCACCAAATTCTCCATCATTATAATCACCCGGTGAGGTACAGTAGGCCAATCAATTGCCGCCATGCCGAGTGAACCCAGTTGGACTCCACCCCCCCACTAAGAGAATTTAATTTAAATTTTACCTACATACACACACATAATATTAGGAGTGTTATAAAATATTATTAACAATTTTGAGTCCAATGTGATTGACAGAAACTGTTCCGATTGCAAATATGTCAAGATCTTTACCCACCGTGTTGGCAGCATAGGCGCATCAAGCAGAAGGACAGTGTTTATTAGAGGGGCAAACACCAAACAATGAGAAGTCCGTAAGATTTCTGGGAGGAACATGAAGGCTAACATTTTCCAAAAGAGAAGCGCAGGATTTAAGATGAAAGACCTGAACAAAAAAAAAGTGCATCAAGGTGATTTCTCCATTTATGTAAAGAATGTAAACTTAGGTTCTCTAAAGCATCAGTATAAGTATATGGAATATGAGGGAAAAAACAAAACAGACGGACGCAAACTTCTGCTGGATGTGCTCAAGCTTATTGGCATCAGTTGAGGTGATGTAGTTCCGAACTACTGAGGCATATTCCAACTTGGACCTGACTAAAGTAAAGTATAGTACATACAGACACTCCAAGGAGGAAAATCTGTAGGTAATGGAGCGAATAAGTCCTAAAAGCTTTATGCATTCAGAATATATGTAATTAACATGTTTGTAAAATGTAGCTTTGAATCAAACAAAACACCCAGGTTATTAATACTGCTGGTGCGTGTAATGATATCATGACAAAGCTGATATTCATAGCTCAGAAAATTTAGCAGTTTCTGTGACAGAACTGTGTCTATATTCCCATTGTTGTATGTTGCAGTTCTCGCAGGCAACACGCATTTTGATGGAGTGTGATGTGGGAGTTCCACAATGAAACCAGTCTAAAGCATTATATCAGCTTCCACTTTGGTTGGTCTAAATCACTTTCATGTATGTCTTACAGAAGTGTTAGAAGTTACAAATGTTTGGTAAAGTTCCTGTGTATATGTAAAATAGACTCTGTATGGTTGCAACTTACCTCTTTTACTAGTTTTTATCGAATAAAGTACAGTCAATGATATCTCTTTCCCAAAACTCACCCTGTAAACTGTGGCTCTCATATCTGCATACAGTATCAGCATATGACAATTTGGATTAACTGACAGTGGGCTTTTGTAAACACATGGTAACTTGAAAAATGTTGTCTTCTTAGATGTGAGGCCATGTAGCCTGGTAGAATGTTACCACCACTTTGGAGGAACATGTAAAGGGATAAGATCCTGAAGATGGAGGCCTCACATTCCTCAGAAATGTTGGTAACATTCTACAAGACTACATGGTGTCACATCCCAGAAGAGTAAACCCTTCGGGGTTACAGCCATATTCCTATGGAAGATCTTAGCCGAAGACTTGTTCGCTTAGAGAGTATACATTGTAATTGCATATACAAGGAATACACAGTCATGAGTAGATAACAGTTGGTTTTAATTTGACATGGGAGTTAGGTGTAGGAATTGAGAACTGAGAGTTGGGTGTTCTGCATTTGTCGATAGTTTTGAATTACATTGCGACAGTGAGGAGGCTACGGCTAGTACTTGGAATGAAGAGCACAGCATTCTGAGTTGTCGCAACGTGTAGATCAGAGAGAGCCCCACGTTTTGGAGGTGACATATTCTTCCTAAACATTGGGCCATCTCTAAACTACACGTTGCTACAATGCAGGGCCCTAACTCCTTATAGACATGGCCATGAAAGAATCAAATCAAACATGGTACTCAGGATGTCTTTGTAAGATACGTAAGTTGCTGTCTGAGTGCAGAGGTAATTGTAAGTGTAAACTGGATAGGAACTGCTGCAGCTTTGGGGGTTGGTGGGAAGATGTTAAGGTATTTTTCTAATTGGTACAGTTAGAAATTTCTTGGCAGCTAATTCCCCAATAATCTGACAAGCCATAGTGGACAGTTTAGGCATCATATTGATGTAGAATTCTGTAATACAAGTTTATGGAAGTATGACTGCCATAACTTGGCTATGGTAAAGACAGATGAGTTTCAGCATAAAAAACAAATAAAGTTGTCCCTGTGCTTAGTGCAGCACTGCACTCAAAATGTGTACAGGGTGCAAATAAAATGAAGTATATGTCAACATACAAAACAACTTCTGCCAGAAGAGTAACATTGTAAAAACGGTTAACAAATAATTTTAAAATATTTAAGAATTTTAATGTGTTGGATGAGTAACATTAAAAAATAATTGGATTGGGAGTAAATTCTGGAAATTCTTGCCCTTTTTTGAAACCTATATTGAATATTTCAGAACATCAAAACATTAAAATTCAGTAGCATGTTGAAAGAATACATGTTGGTTGTGTTTATGGAGGTAAGTAAAACTGCTTTCACTTCGAGACATAAAAAGCTGCAATCGCATTCCCTGTCGACATGAACATGGAACCCTCAGAAGGTAAGTTCGCTGCCCCGTCCCTGAGACCCACATATGTACTGGTTGAATTTGCCTATAAAACTACATGTGCAGTGAATTTACAAATATCATCAGAGCCTGATTGTTTGAAGAGTCCACTTTATGATCAGAATAAACGTAGAATAAATCCCTACAAGATCAGTCATGTTATATCAATATGAATGGTTTGTATAAAGCTGATGACTGGCTGCACCAAACTGTTTAACATGTGCTGAATACAGCAGTCATGACAAACACTGGATGAATGATCGAGCATGACAAACATTAGCTCAGTGGTAAAGCAGTTGGCTTGTATGCACAAGAACATGGGTTCAAGTCCATGTGGAATGGGACTAGAATGAAGTAACGAATCATGAAGGGGTGAAGCCAAGTTAATATACATGAAATAATACTTAATGCACAATTTGCAGGTACAGTAGAAAATACAAACAAAACCCTGTACTTTTTGTTCCAGTAACCTTCAACAACCTTCAAGAGCAGAGCATTGCCGCAGCCCCAAGCTTTCAGCCTTGGATTTGATAGTTTGACTGCACATATAGCTGTATTTCCGAAGAAGGGGATGCAGTGGCCAATCAGCATCAAGGGTCAGAGCCAAGTTAATGTACATGAATCTAGTGCTAATTGCAAGACTCAATATATTGCAAGAAATGTAGACAAACCCCTGAACACTCTAAACTTGTAACCTCGAAAATACTTTCAAGAGTACATTTATAGCTACAGGATGTGAGGGTAAACTCTGTTTCCTTGATTCATCATCTGTGCAAGCCAAGTGGTCAATCCACGTTCAATAAACTCTTTTAATTTATGCTGAAATGCTTGCTCTGGGGAAACCATTTATTCTGTATGTCTTCTGTGAGGCATCAGCTGACTAGTTGACCACAACCACCTTAATCCCAGGGGTAAAGCACAATTTCCTTGTGCAGCACCACCCCAGGTTCAATCATGTGGTTTCATACTCTACTTGATATAGGGTCTGAAGCTTGCCTTCAGTGTAAAGCAGATGAACCAAGTGGATGAGAACTGACTGGTTGGCTTGAAAAAATGGCTAATTGAAGAAATGAAGTTTATCCTCATACCCTATCTAGGAGATAAATGTTCAACTGTAGCAGTGATGTTTAATCCTCATCAGAAAGTTCACAGCTTTGGCTTGAAATGTGCTCTTGAAGGTTTTAGAGGTTATAAGATCAAAACAATCACAGTTATATATACATTTCTTGTATCTTCAAATATTTGCATTTAGCACTACATTAATGTATTTGTACATAGACTTGGCCCCTGAACATTGATGCTTATTGCCTACTGTAACTCATTTTTCGGAAATATGGCAACATTTGCAGCCAGATGCCCAGAGCTGTAACATGTCTTGTTTTCTTGAATGTCAAAAAATTGCGGGTTTTGTTTACATTTCTTGCTGTACCTATAAGTAGTGCAGTTGGCACCGAATTCACGTGGATTCATGTGCCCCTGCCCCTTAATGTTGGTTGGCTNTCCGGGTTTTCACAAAAACCAATCAGGTTTTCAGAAAAACCTTCCGGGTTTTCCAAGTAACCGGGTTTTGTTTACATTTCTTGCTGTATGTACAAAATGTGCTCAAAGACTGTCTTGCTCCGGGTTTTACAAATAACCTCCGGGTTTTCAGAATAACCACCGGGTTTTCAAAATAACCGAAGACCATTAAAACGAAAAAGTACCGGGATTTTTAAATTTAATTCATTTGCCATCAATACTGTGCTCCTGAAGGTCATCCAAGGTACCAGGTTTTCCTGATAACCGAAGGCCATCAAAACAAAAGTATCAGGTTTTCCTGCTAACCAAAAACCATTAAAACGTAAAGTACCGTTTTTTTTATTTAATTCCTGATTGCAGAAATTTTGTTCATCTTTGTCCATAGCTTCTGTAGTGTGGTAAAATGGTGCATCTTGAAGACTTACTCATTACCAATAGAAAACTGCAGTCATCCTTGTTAGTAGTAGCAGCAGCACTATTATTGTGAAATACTCGTTCCTATGTCACGTTTCCTTTCTACTCATATCTGTAACTGACTTACCTGTAGGAATATTTTAATGATACATCAATCATGGATGAAAAGGTTCAGGGAAGGAAGCATACACAGACATCAATGAGATCTCATGACCCTGTTTTAAAGGAAGAAAGTTATGACATGAGCTGATAAAATATTCTTGGGCTATCAGCCATGTCTGACGATAGGGAGGGAGATGTCTGTGCAACATCGGTGATACTTAACCAATTGACATGGCTGAAAGCCAGAGCATATTTCATCCAATGTAGCTGCCACGAAAGCTTCAAATCTTATGTTTAATGTGAGGTTTACACTGTAGATAAAAGGTAAAGTAGGGTAATTTTATTTCAGATGTACACAGTATTTGTTACATGCCACAGAAATTTCAAAATGTGACTACCCATACATGAATAGACAGCTTATAGCATTTTCTTATTCTGAACTGCTATAAAAAAACTGGCTCTTTTAATATAATATCACTGTTAGAGACAGAAGTTATGGCTGCCATAGGCATTCTGTGTTCCACGTAGTGATGTGATACAATGGCATGTGTGCTCTGTACGCAGGACACCACTGGAGGTTAAGCAACAAATATTAAAATATGGATTTCAATTAACATTATGAAATTTCCAATTTCACAATGTGGGATATTTCATTTGGAAGTGTATGTCTTCTCCTGGTGACAGAGGCATGCTGAAAGTAATGGCTCCCGATTTCTTTTCCATAACAGCAATTTCATTCATGCACAGCATCCTAATTCACCCTTCTTCTGACCTCTCTTGATGGGCCAGCAAGCAGTTCATACTAAAGCAGGTCTAAATTACTTATAATTGACAGCATTAAAATGAAACAACATGTTTCAAACTTGCATATACCAAGGCATACCTCTACTTCTGTAAGTGTGGCAGGACAGAACTACATTTTCACCACTGTCTTATGAAGGCATTACTTTTCAGCATACCCTTCCAGGATGAATGTTGCTAATACCAAAGCCCACTAGTGAACACATCATGTTCCACAGTCATATACCCAGTTTTGTCAAGATCTGGTCTGATATCTTCCTTCCACCACTTTTGCTTTGCCAAGTGGATGCTTTCCAGCATGTTCCAACAAAAATATTGCACGTATTTGTGTTCAATTCTTTATTGGAGTCCATCGTAACACAACAACATAATGGTCAAGGTTAAAATTACCCAGCTACATGTTTCGCAATTTTAAAGCCATCGTCAGGCAAAACACACGATTACTATATTCAGACACAATTAGTAATCATGTGCTTTAGAAAGTTGAAACATGTAGCTAGGTAACTTTAACTTTCACCGTTATGTTGTTGTGTCACGACGGACTCCAATAAAGAATGGTATATAATAACACAACAGGATGCATGAAATGAAATGTATTTGTGTTCCCCCCATCTGAGCTACAAGTCCTTGATGTAACTTTCCTGACAAAACTGGAAAGCTGTATAATCATCAAGTTCCTTGGTGGGGATGCTGTGTGCTATAACACTGTGTTGTAGTCAGAAGGCGGATACCAGGGTTCTGGTGAAACACAGTCTGATAGGTGGATACTAACGTTTAGGTGGAATGTGTGCCTCCATCTTTAGGATGACTCCAGATATCAGCCATTCAGATTATGTAGGTACAGATGTTTCAATTCACAATATTAAATCAGATCATCCACAAACAGCAGTTTCATTTGGCTGATGATACGGGATATGATACTGTGTATGTTGGTAGAAGTTCAATGACATTTCAGAGGAACACAATGCCTTCAGCTTCAATTTTCCATCCTGAAGATGGATTACAGAGCATTACATTTCAGAAGACTTGTCCTCAATAATATTGCGGATGTGACAGAATGTACGTAGTAGAAGTCTACCTTTACGAATGTGACAGTACGTTCCTCCAAAATCTTTGTGGACTCCTACCCACCTATACAGCGTCACTTCCAACTTCCTCATGATCACTGCCATGAATATCTCATGTAACACTGGTGCTTGTAGATGACTGTACTTCCATTCATGAACAAGAAATATTGACACACTACAACCATACAGTAATTGTGCTGTACTGATTAAACTGAACTGTGATCAGCACAGATGAATTACATTACATAATGAAATAAATTCTCAAAACAAGTCTTCATCACAGTAGTGAGTTTGTTAGGAAATCTGTACAAATTAATTAGAAATGGCAAGTCTACCATTGCAACCATTTAAAGCTATCGGCCTCACGCTTCAGTGGCCCAGCCTGGGCTCCAACTGCACGTGGTCACCTCACGTTTACAGTGAAACTCTGAGTGCATACAAACATATCATGAAATTTAAGCATTTTCATATCATTTTTCCTAAAGATGATATACATTAAAAACTACACCAAGTAAAACCATTTTATTGTACCCTTCTCAAAAGGATACTGAACAATAAAGAAAAAAATCTTCAGTTTCTTTTGATAGGTGTGTCATACCTTTTGTTTGAAAACCATTTACTGAAAAATTAATTACCTATGGTAAGGACAGATAGTAATGACCATCAATTACCATAAGCAGACTGCTCTGAGTGAGAATGTTACAAACTGAAATCAACTCCACACACAATTCCAACCTTACAAGTAACCACACTAACTGAACTACATAATCGGCATGCACCTAATGGAGTAGGTGTACATGTTTAAATTATAATCCCTATCTCATGAAGAAATACACAAATGTTAACTACTTTTGTAATAATGTGATTTCAAGTAAATTTCTATTAACAGAGACTAAAACATACTGAAACTGTCTTAAATAATCAGGTGGCTGGAATATATGTGACTGAGGATGTCAACTTCCAGTTATACATTACTGATATCAAGGAAAATGTAAGTTTGGGAACACCTGGAGTCTGTCTGTGTACCTACTTAAGTGAAGACTAGTAACACATCAGGATTACAATTCAGACTTCAGATAATGTTCAGCACTGACTTATATATTCATTTTGGGTTCAAATCATTATCACCACCCCCAAGAAGATGCCTTAAGATCAGTCTTACACAGTTTCATGACCTGACATTATTATTGGCCAAGTATATGTGGCTTTCGAGATTTTGTATACCTACAGAAGACTCTTGATCATCTGCATGTGGATTAAAGACAGGCCTTTTATAACCACATATAAGATTTGTAACCACCGTCCAGTGTGATTTATAGAAGCTGTTTCTAATTTTTCATCCTTTATATGTTTCAGTTAAAACGGCCATCTTCAGAAGGATATTATCAACACTTATGGAAACTACTGTTACATGTCATAGATATATATGTTATATCATTTAACGAATATTAAGGTGTACATTGATTTTTTAAAACATCTAAAATTATTACAAAAGTGTAAGGACAAGAAACCAAACTGGTTCTAGTTTAAAACAAATACTGAACATTATTTTGTAAACAGACTAATTGTAATAATTTTTAGATGTTTTAAGATATCAATGTACATCTTAATATTAGTACAAAGATATAACATATATATGTATGTATGACATGTAACAGCAGTTTCCATATGTGTTGATAATATTTTTCTGAAGAGGGTCATTTTGACTGAAACATATAATCATACTGGACAGTGGTTAAAAACCTTATATACATTTCTAGTGTGACAGACCAGGATGAACCAAGTTACTTTTATAACCCATTACAAATGTTTCAGTGATATATCAGTGGTGCTTTACAATGATTTGCAGTAGACTGTGCATCTTCTGATTCTGTTGCTTGTACAATTTTACAGCTTTTCACACTGGCCTACAACTGAACAAGGGTTTCTTTCTTCCCTTGGAAGGATACAATATTGCTATTGCAATCAAGAACGGCCAAATGTAATTACTGATTAATGTCTGATTTAGCTTAGAGGCTGTTAATCTGGCTCAAGTCTTGTAAGCAAGTAACTAATCACTAGAAATTGTACTTTTCAGCTTACAGGTACCAGCAGGAGAGCCACGGTACTCATGTGAATGTGACATAAACTCTGTGGCCTTCCTCCCAGTACACTTACGCACTGTCAGCAGCTGCAAGTTGTGTCTTATTTAAAAAGAAAGATGATATTCCAGACAGTAAGGAACAATAAAGACAGTAAGGAACAATAAAAACATAAGTCCACGCCAAAGTTCAGAGTTGGTGCCAGCATATTTCATGAAGAATTTCAGTTTTGTTTTTGAGATGGTTGCTCTGAAAAAGAAAGAAATAAAGGAAATGTAGTAATGCTCATGTTAAAATTGAAGATCTCACAAAAACCTCACATGGTGGTTCTCTTTTTGAAAATGAAATTTTATTTTCTCCATCAAAAACAGAAATTTTTAGTAAAGCTTCACAGTACCAAGGAGGAAAGTCTTATTAATCAATCCATCATTAAAATGACATTTTATAGTGTACAGTCTACAAATTATAAGAAGACAAGTGACATGCTCAGAGAAAAACAAATATTTAATTTGCAGCAGTATAATCACCATATGACATTATCAACATTACTATATGGCTTCCCATCTACTCAGCCTTTAAGTTAGAGCTATGAATTACTCTTATTTGCAATGTCAAGATTAGACACATTTTGAACTGAGTTCACTGGTTCCATCTAGTAATCTGTGTTCTCGTGTCTAAGTCTGTCAGTTAATGAATACAATTTTTTTTATGAAGAAAGCAGTCTTCTGGGATTTGGCACCGTGTATATGTGGTGTTAACCGAAGTTTCGGAGGAACGTATCGCCTCCATCTTCAGGGTAGAAGAAAAAATATAAGAAATCTGCAAGCGAAGAGACCGTGAGAACCGGTAAATGCATCAGGGTAGAAGAAAAAATATAAGAAATCTGCAAGCGAAGAGACCGTGAGAACCGGTAAA
>NW_019739237.1:846815-902325 GCF_002891405.2 Cryptotermes secundus
TCTCCTTCAGATGGGGCACAGTCTATTTGCCCTTAAACATTCTGTAATATCTGCAGCTCCTGTCACTGATTATCCTAACAGCCGCCCAAACTTTAAGTTAGTCTGTTGCTTGAAGTCATCAATTTCTCCCAATTTCCAACCCATGGTCTGTGTCTATGTCTACTAGTCTAATGACAACTGAACAAATATGCTGTGTGTTTTATGAGCAGGCTCCATCAGACTTGTCACAAAGTTGCAGTATTCGCCTCTGTCCCAGGACTGAAGCTACTGTGTATGTTTGTAGTCAGCAGAAAATGAATGCACAAAAAGTGCGGATGGATATATATCTGCTATGTGGAATCGTGGACATGTAACAATAACTAAAATTTGCTTCCTTATGGAGTACCATTTAGAAATAGAATCAGATGGTTTCACAGTCTCATGTGCAGCATGTCTTTCTATAGAACTTTCTAGAAGTTATTCAGTACATGTTTCGACCTATAAGGTCATCATCAGGTGTTTTTTTTTTAATTATAAATGAGGAAACTGCTGCGCTTCCATATTGTGGTTGTTGGTTATCACTATGCGGTCCCTTCTATGCGCTGGTATATAGGAAGTGGTGGGTTGTTCTGCCTGTTGTTATGCAGTGCAAGAGGGACATGTAGCATAACACAACAGGCAGAACAACCCGCCACTCTGTATATACATGTGCATAGAAGGGACCTCACAGTGATGACCAACAACCACAATATGGAAGCACAGCAATTTCCTCATTTATAATTAAAAAAAAAACACCTGATGATGACTTTATAGGTTGAAACATGTGGATAACTTTTAGAAAGTTTTACAGAAAGACGTGCTGCACATGAGACTGTGAAACAATTTGGTACAAAATGAAGTGCAGCAGGGTGCTACAATATACTAAAATAAAGTAAATGTATCCCTGTGACAAGCCATGGAGGGCCATAGGGTTGTGAGATGTTGAGGTTCCCACATTTTAAAGAGAATCGGCTCAAGATGACGGCAAGAGTGTCAGCTCTATGCGCCGGTCGACCTTTACCCCCAAGAATATTCCTGGTACTCATTTCTATTAGAGGCTCAGTTGACCCCAGGGCCATAGTGCAGCTGGAAGGATTAGGTCAACTGAAAAAAATCCAGTTACTTCAGTGGGATTTGAACCCATGACCTTCTGGCTGGTATTAGAAATAAGAGCTCATGACCACATCTGGACTGATACTCACTCCCTCCAGTTCAGTTTCCTTCATTCGTTTCTCCACTTTATTTCTGACAGGTCCCTTTCCATGAAATTCATGAGACAGGTATCTGAAATTAGAAATAGAGACAGCATTAAAGTCACTGTATTTTAGGATCTTACAGAATGTGGCCATGTTTCCTAGTAACACGTAAAATCCTTCCATCCTGAAGTTTCAGCCAGAAAGAAGGGTATGATCCATATATAGTTCAATCTGTAATTTGTGAAATAATAAAAATATGTAACAGTCCATTTTCCAACACAACTTACTAATACATGCAATAACCAGAAATGGGCTGCTACAGCACATTAAAGTCGTAGAGACTGAAATGATTAACACAAAATATTTTAATAAAAGTGCAATGGGATAGTAATAATTTTGAGGCATGTTTCTTCCTAATTCATGCAATTCACACACCAAATGTCATAATTGGTTGGCTAGTTACAAGCTCACATAGAGAATGGGAGAAAATGAAGTCAAAACAACAAGTTCTACTGAAAGCATCTGAGGCAGAAGACAACAATCTCACCACCCACGATAGGGTAATCATGATAGTGCTGATCAGCAGAGGGACCCTATATTTTAACTTGGCCTCTAACCCAATGGGGTGGGGGTGGGTGGGGTATATCCTTTGAATTCCTGAAGCTCGAACTCTGGTAGATGTGAAGGCATCATCTGTGAGCAGAAAATTCTGTACACAGATGCAGGTGGGGATTGAACTCAGAACCTTCTGAATGGGTATAACAGCTTACCCCAAGAACTTTTCTTAAGGACCTACTTCAAGTGTCTCTAGTGTTGCTCCCAACTCAGTCACCATGTTAATATGGCCGATGGTAGACAACTGAAAGAACATGGGAGTGGCATGATGACATCACACATTATCATGAGGATTGCACACATGGATGATAAACACGGCAGTCCCATAATCCTATCTGTTTCCACTGAAAAACTGCTTCCTCCTTGGATTATTATACCCTGATGATGGAGGCAATACATTCCTCCAAAACATCGGTTTACACAAAATCTATACAATAAAGCTATCCCTATTACAGACCGTGGAGGTCCATAGGGTTGTGAGATGTTGAGGATCCCATATTTTCTAGACAATCGGCTCACAGATGGCGGTGAGGTTGTTGCCTTATGTGCCAAGCTTTCCCTGTAACAGACTGTGGAGGCCCATAGGGTTGTGAGACATTAAGGTTCCCACATTTTCTAGATAATGGCCTCACAGATGGCGGTGAGGTTGTCGCCTTATGTGCCAAGGTTTCCCTGTAACAGACTGTGGAGGCGCATAGGGTTGTGAGACATTAAGGCTCCCACATTTTCTAGACAATCGGCTCACAGATGGTGGTGAGGTTGTTGCCTTATGTGCCAAGCTTTCCCTGTAACAGACTGTGGAGGCCAACAGGGTTGTGAGACGTTAAGGCACCCACATTTTCTAGACAATCGGCTCACAGATGGCGGTGAGGTTGTCGCCTTATGTGCCAAGCTTTCCCTGTAACAGACTGTGGAGACACATAGGGTTGTGAGACATTAAGGCTCCCACATTTTCTAGACAATCGGCTCATAGATGGCGGTGAGGTTGTCGCCTTATGTGCCAAGCTTTCGCTGTAACAGACTGTGGAGCCCCATAGGGTTGTGAGACATTAAGGCTCCCACATTTTCTAGACAATCAGCTCATCGATGGCTGTGAGGTATTCAGCCTTATGCACCGGCCGCACTTTACCCCAAGGAAAATTCCTGGTACTCATTTCTGTTAGGAGGCTGAGTAGACCCCAGGACCATAGTGCAGCTGGAAGTATTAGGTCAAGTGAAAAAAATGAATGACCTCATCAGGATTTGAACCCACGACCTTCCCCAACTTGTAACATAGTGCTTCAACCAACTATCCTACCGCTACTAATATTAAACAGTAATGATTAATGTGTTTCTACTAAAACCCCTAACAAAACTGCAGTATATGATTAAATATGGTACACAATTTATGAAATACTTAAAATATAAACGCACAATTAAAACCAATACTAAAGTGTCAATATCTCTTAATTTGAATAGGCCTAGGTTGTACATAAAGAATCTGCTAGTGACTCACCAATCTCAACTTCATTCCAAGCTTCACGTTTGTCTTCTTCTTTCTGACGTTTCTTCTCTTAAATCATTTCCTTGTCAGAGTCCTGTAATGTAAATTTTGTACGAGATTAGCAGAACACAATGCGCAGTCAAAAGTTTGATTTGTTTCATTCTGGTCCGTCACACTAACAATTACAAATATAAATCACTCTGTCCAATGTTACCTGTAAGTTTTTTACTACATGAAAACTTAACACCCTTACATGTTTCGGTCTCTGTGGACCATCTTCAGAGGGCAAACATCACTACAAATAGGAAAACCACCATCACATAAGTTGTTTAGACATAAAGTACGTACACTTATATGCTACAATACATAGTACAGAAAATAGAACATTTCACAAACACAGCAGTTTCCTGGGAATGTAAAGTTTTTTATAAAATTGTATAAAATTTCTTGATGCTAATTAAAAATTTTTTGGATTGTCAATAATTAAAATTTGTAAACCATGCAGGCTCGTGTTTGTCCTCCCATCGTCCCTCTTATATGGGGCAGATATTGTGCCACCTGGCTATCTTGATGTGGAGGTTCTCTATATCGTCCAGGCTTTGCTCATGGCTGCTGTGCTGTTCTCACTACAATACTACGTATTGTAGCATATAAGTGTACGTACTTTACGTCTAAACAACTTATGTGATGGTGGTTTCCTGTTTGTAGTGATGTTTGCCCTCTGAAGATGGTCCACAGAGACCGAAACATGTAAGGGTGTTAAGTTTTCATGTAGTAAAAAACTTACAGGTCACATTGGATGGAGTGATTTATATTTGTTGCGCAGTCAAAATTTTACCAATTCAAAACTGCCTTGAGATAGAGTGAAATCTGAACTGCTTACCCAACAATCACTGAATAAAAAATTACTGCACTGTAAAGTACTGACTCTATTGTGTAGGATTTGAGCATCTGAGAGCAGTGGTTTTGAAGAGCTCTGTCATCTGGGTTACAACACCGTGTAATCTGTTGAAAGTCAACAGACATTTTGGAGACACATGTCGCCTCAATCTTCCAAACTAATTCTGAGTTTGCAGTGAGAATACTGTGACAATTAACATTCAATTAACTTCGCAATGAATAAATTTACAATAACTATTGGTTTTCCATTTAGTCATGATCTGAGCTATTTATTCATCCCTATTTCAATTTCACATATAATTCCTAGTAGCATCTCTTCTACCCTTGCATCATGCACATGGCACAGGGAGAAAAAAGAAATAAAAGATGGGAAAAAAAGACTGGATTTGAGATTCTTGTAGAGGAGATTAAGAAAGTCACTATCTTCTGGGAAGTCACATCCTGTAAGTCTACTGACATTCCTTCAAAATGCTTATGGACCTTATCACATTATACAGCATTTTAATCCAGAAGGTACCATTTGTCAAGAAGAAGAAGAAGAAGAAAAAGGTTCTACCATCTCAACTGTCACATTCTTATTGTATAACGAGTGCTTTCGTTTCTAGGATTTCTGTTGGATGTTTCCAGTTCAGTAATTTATTTATCCATTATCATGGAATTCAACTGTAATTAAAATATATTCCAATTCTGTTGCAGCTGCAGTAACTAACCGTAGACGGGCAATGGACTGTTGATACATGCTAAATCAAAGTGCCTTGCCAAGTGTACATTTATCTGCGGACGGTTATGTTGGACTCACAAGCAGTTCCTGAGCATCCTCATCAGTTGTCAGCCAGACCATAAATGGGGATGTCACCCAACGTACAGCAGAATTCTGCTGTAGCATTCAGCACACTGGAACCACCTTCCATGTTTCCTTCTGAGTTTCTCTCCAGTACTGACTCTGCCACCTACAAACATCACAAATCACAAACAGTTAAATTATGTAGCTATATAGCATTCTGTTTTGTAGTATCCACAAATGCAAAGCTGTCCCTATGCTTAATTAGTTATGCTCTAGATGGAGGTCAGTGGCCAGCTCCATGCCACTCCCATACCCGGGGAAACAGCCCCTGGTGCCTATTTGACAGGAGACCATAACAGGTCTGAATAACCAAAATACGAGAAAGGATGATAGTATAAAAGAATGTAGAGCTCTCCCTGTAACAGGTCGTGGAAGCCTATAGGGCTGTGAGACGTCAAGACTCCCATACTTTCTCGACAATAAGCACACAGATGGTGGTGAGGTTGTCAGCCTTACATGCCGGCCGCCCTTTACCCTCCAAGAATATTCCTGATACTCATTTCTGTTAAAGGCTGAGTTGACCCCAGGGTCATAGTGTGACTGGAAGGATTCGGTCAATCTAAAAATCCAATTACCTAACTGGGAATTGAACCCATGACCTTTCAGTTGGTAGCACAGTAAGAAAGGATGATGATATTACTTAAATGTGGCGATATGATTTACTTGTTTGAGGCCCACCACAACAGACTGTGAGAGAAACAATTTAATAGCCTGCAGGTTAAATTAGAATATACTTTCTCTAGAGTACAATGTTTTTCTACAGTAACCAAGGAGGAAACATCATAATGAACTTTACTACAGAGTTCTGTGCAACATTTTATAACTGGAACATATGGAGACACTGTGTAGGAACTAAAGATGGCGCAGGATTCTGTAGCTAGGGACAATTTCATCACCTCCCACCACCTATCCATAGGGCTGCTCCTCTCTTGTCTCAGGGGCGAAAAGCAGAGAGGCAGGTAGGGGGAAGATGGCCTTGACTGAACAAGAGGAAGTGACCCCTACTACAGCCAAACAGTTGTGAGATGGATTAAAAAGGAAATCCGCCGATGTGATGTATGTACCTTTTCTACATTGTTCTTTGATTCTGTAACAGCCTCCTGCAGCTCCAGTCTCCATGCTTTCTTGAGGGCTATCTGTAGCTCCAGTTCGCTGTCCTCGGGCTCAATCTTGATGTTGGACAGTATCTCTTCTGGCGCTGAAAGTTGTGTCCGATTATTAATAACATTCAAAACTGCTCCTGCACCACATTTCCTTTCATGAATTCACAACACACTTCGTAGCGGAAACTATATAGTATCAAAAGGTTGATGGTTAGTAAATAATGTATTCAAAAGTCTTGGTGCTTGTCACCTGATTAGGGATACTAAGTCCAATCAACATTTGCCTGGTGGTACTGTGAAAAACCATGAAAAATCCTAAGTCAGGTTAGCCAGATGTGCCAGGGGAGATTCATGAACACAAAAACCCAGTTCCCTTTTTTTAATTTCGAACTGTGGAAGTAACAAGGGTCTGTACTTACGGCACGACTGGGCGTGTAGCAGTTCTTGTAGCAGTTCAATAATTTTTTGTGCTGATCTGAGTTCTATTTTAAATTTATGACAAAAAGCACTCGTTACCTTACTTGTTTAACTACCATCACTGATGAAACCTTGAGTGTCTTTACCGTATCACCATGATCACCATCATCTCCATGATCTCAATTAACCACCGGACGAACTGTCATTTTGGATATCAATAAGAGTGACCGATGGATCGATTGTGATCGATCTCTCGTGAATTTCTTATGTAGCTCCTAATAATTTTGTAGACACACAAAAATAATTCAACTTATAAAGTTATTTATACTCAACATCACACAGCTCTCGTATGCTGAGTGCCATTAAGCTGGAAGAACAAAAACAGAATTAATTTTGAACGTTGATCAAAGACAATGCAATATTTGTACATTTTAAACTGGTATAGTGACATGCTACACGCTACACGACAATTGGTTTCCTCGTTTATCAACCCGTCACCGCAATCGAATTCGGCCGTGGACACAATGTCTTTGAATTATGCAATTTGTCTTCCATCTACAGCATAATAGGGAAATCAGTCATATAAAAGTGTTAGTAGATGTCGCGAGCAGTTAATCTATCTTTTTGCATAATAAGATTTGATGGAATGTTTCATATTCAACAGTTATATTCTGGAATTGAAAGTACCGGATAATTATGTATCACTAACTAGTTACTAGGATTAATTCATCAAGAAACTATTTTAAAGACATTCTCTGCCGTTTTGTGTCCAGAAGAATCAGTGTTTTGGCGTTATCAAAATTCATAATGTAAAATCATAGGTAAATTTGGACGTGTGGCTAGGGACATCTACGACGAGAACATTACTATACTTGGACCAACAACTAAAGCAAATTACGTTACGATCCAGTGGTTTACTTTTTCTCTGTTTCCCGTAATACCTCTGAATATTATGAATCCGCAATTGCCGTTTAATATTTTGGAGCTTCATATATCGTGCTGTAGTACGGTGAGCACCGATTTATGTTGGTGATATTGTCTATGACTGTCATCGTTGATGTTCCGTGATTTTTGGGCTGGTGTTCTTACAGTCTGGAGCGGTCTGGAGCTCGTGCCCGTGAATTGGAGCTGGTTGGTGTTTGTTGATATTATAAATATATATGTACTGAAAANCTTATGTTATCAAAAATGGTACTTGAATGGTAACGATACTTATTGGCTAGCTAATGAAATTGTGATTTGTATTTTCAGAAGGAAGTTTTCCGTCGCATAGGTTACCTTTCAATTAAGCATAAAAATGGTAAGCAGCATGGATGCTGTCGCTTAAGACTTGACTGGTCGTATGAAATATAGCATGTTTTAAATGTGAATTTTAGCTCTGTCCGGAAGTGCTTAATTTGATATTGATTCCCACCTGTTTCCTTACAGCCACGTGAAATTAAAGAAATAAAGGACTTTCTGCTAAAAGCAAGAAGAAAAGATGCAAAATGTAAGTACATAGTAATGAATTTTGCATGCCTAGTCAATATGGTTTTAGTTTATGGTTGTTATGTAACTTTGATATTATGTTCTGAGTTCTTTTTAACCTGTTGCAGAGAGCCTTGTGATTAGAGTAGGTTACTAATTTTGCAGTCATTATTTATGGTGTTGCACTTTTTGCATTGCTGTGTGTTGTGCAAAATCCCATATGCATTGTGTAGTTTCACTGTAGATTACTTTCCAGGAAAATATTCGAATCTCAGGTTTTGACTAGTTTTGTAGTGTAACAACGTTGTCATTAACTTAGTAGAATTAAGTGGTAGAATGATTTGTATATGTTGAACTCCATTGCAGCTGTGAAGATTAAGAAGAATCCAGAAAATGTGAAATTTAAAGTTCGCTGCTCAAGGTTTCTGTATACACTTGTCATCACAGACAAAGAGAAGGCAGAAAAGTTGAAACAGTCACTACCACCTGGTGAGTATCCATTAGTATAAATACTTGATTCTGAAGTGATGAAGTAATTGGACGAGTGAGAAGCATTTGATGTATTCACTGTGAAGTTAATCCTGATGTAAACAATAATGAATTTCTTTCCACCTGAAGTTGTGGTGACTGGCAGCCCTCTCATATGGTAGTTTGCCATGTATTGTACAGTCAACTACATAATAAGGTACTAACATATGATATACCAGTCTCTTGTTATATGCCCTTCATATACTTCAAGGGCAGCAAATCAGAAGTTTTTAGAATAATTACATTGTTAATAATCAGGAGTTACAGGTATAGTTGCTATCAGGTAGTGGATATTTTGAGTAATGGACCAAAGAGTATTTCTGTGAAAAACCCTTCAGTGACTTTTGTTCCATCAATGCAGAGTGTCATAGCGGTTGTATGCATACAGCTCTAGATACTGACCAATATAATTATTATTACTGTGTCAGTAATCTGTATTTATAGGTACATTATGAGATACATTTTTAATAATAACCTGTAATTTACCTGCATCTTAGAAGCATCTAGTGAGATAAACAGTCAGGAAGAGTATTTGTATTATTCATGCTCTGTAATGGTAGTACATTGTCCAGTGGCATACTAGATGCCTCACAAGCTTTTGCATTTGTTGGCATCAGGATTAAACTTGAATATGCAGCAGATGCACTCATGTGTCAGTTATTACAAGGGTGAATGAATCTTGATAATTTAATCATAAACTACAGTTTGCTTTGGTAAAAATGATAAACATGTAGCAAATTGTATAAGTACCAAATTGGGGGATTTAAAAAATGAGTTTTCTTAACTACTGAAAAGTATTATACAATTCTGTTGGTCGGTGCAGTTCTCTTGCAGACTACAGGCCATGGAGTTTTAGTTTTCATTAATAGCTGTTGCATAATGCTTGAAGTATATGTGAGTCCCGCTGTTAGATTTGAGACCATTATGTGAAAGAAAAGGATTAATGTAAGTTAAATAACAGTGGATACTCTTTCTTTGAATACTGTGATAGTGGGAAATTGTCTGTATGGTACCAAACATCAAACTAATAAGGTGCCTGTGTGGCCTTGAACAAGATTGATTTTCCTCTCAGAATTACTATGGCCCATGCAGCCTTCTCACTTTTTCTGTCACAAGGCCAGCGGTAGTGTTCTGATCTTCCAGTCTCTGCAGCATTGCTATGTGGGAAATGCTGTATACAGGACTGAACTTGAGTATTTTTGTCTTTTCTCCATGGGAATGCAATTTCTTGAAAAATGATATGAATGTATGAGGTGTAGGCCTTATCGGCCCTTGCACCGCAACCTACAGTGGTCTATTGTACTTTGAAAAATGATATAATGCAGCATGTATTAAATTACTTAGTACTGCTAAAACACAGAATCTATGTAAGTACATCTCACCAAAAGATGCTACTGCTGTGGGTCTGCCAGTTTGGTTCCTGTGAGAAGACTTGTATTTTATGAGTCTTTCAGATAACACTGTGCAGGAAATGTGGACTGGAGGAGGAGACCTCTTGCCACATATTGTGTCAGTGCCCAGTTCTGGCTGAGCATGGAATTAAGTTCTTTGGCCCTGCATGGTTGGAGCCAATAGATATTAGTATGGTCACAATCAAACAGGTTCTGGCTGTAGTATTCAGGACAGGGCTTTTTTGAAGGGTCACGGTGATAGCAGGGTACACAATGGATGCAGTACTGGCCTGAATGCTTGGGGCAACTGGAAGTTGTCGTCCTATATCAGTAATCGAACGAGATGGGATGCACGTCAAGTGTTCCTGTCCTGCAAGCAAGGGTGTAGCACAGTGCAAATATTGTGTTTCTGGACATTATCCATCATCCTGTTTTTACTTAAAATAATGTTTCGAAGACTGTATTCTGCCTCCATCTTCAGGTGTATCCTAGTCAGTTGGGCCCAATCGATAGAGCTTCATCTAGATTCCAGCACCAACCAAGATATGGTGTATAAACCAAGCATAGCGCAAACCATTTGCGAGAGTTAACACATTGATGTGCTGTGTTTTAAATGAAAACAGGACGATGGATAATGTCCAGAAACACAATATTTGTGTTAACATACTAGTGTCACAAACTTTAAGAGTGTAGCAGTTGCCAAAAGTCTCTGGTACAAATGTGTTAGTCTCTGTGTATGCAGGAAAAAGTTAAAATTGTGCACGACCTCCCCATAGTGCGATTCCTTGTTAAACTGCAACTGAAGAATGTTGTAGAACCTGTCCTAAGGTGCTTAGTTTTTGAGAAATATCAAACAGGATGACATATTTCTCAGCAGTGTTGTTATGACAAGACATAGCACGTTGTTAGATGTACTCAAGACACACTGGATAGTAGGGGACATTTGTGATTGAATGATCATGGAATACATACGTGATGAATACTGCAGTATGCTTTCAACCCGTGGTACCTGTAATAGAGCAGGTGGTGGTGCTGGATAGGAGTACACATTATTCTGGTCTGTGTTATCAAGGCACATGTTTCAGTGATTGGAGCAGTGCCTCCATTAGACAGGAAATGTAGTGCTCATGGCATATGTGAAGACAAGTTACCCACGGACCATACATGCACAAGCAAGTGAAGGTGCCACAGTTGCAGCTGTGCAATGAAACCTGTGGAGAAGCTTATGCAATATTGCACATGAGTTGAGACTGTCCCACCTGAGACTTCTGAAATTGCTTCATGATCATCACGTGTATCCATACAACTTACCTGTGGAGTGCATGTCTGTTTCCAGACAATTGACCTCTATGGATGCAATTTTGAGAGTGTCTGATGTAACACACTGAGGATGAGCTCTTTTACATGATATTTGTGGCCAGAAAAAAAGCATGTTTTAACACATGATGATGTGTCCAGCATCCACAGCAGTCACCTCTGACCACGAGATAATTCTCCTGCAGTCTGTGAATGTAGGTATCGAGTCTGTCACCTCTGACCATGAGGCAGTTCTCATGCAGTCTGTGAATGTAGGTATCGAGTCTGCTTCAGCATCAGCATTTGGGCTGGAATTGTCAGGGACATTGTTATGGACCCTTACTTGCTACCTGACTGCTCAGTGGTATCATGATTTCTGGAAAATGCTTTACTGTGGCTGCTTGAAGATTTCGGTGAGACAGAAGTGGTGGTTAGCATGTTGGAGCTCCAGTACACCATGGGGAAGATGTTAAGCTGTGGTTGCATGCAGCATAACCAGGCAGGTGGATTGGACATTGTGGACTGATTGCATGGGCTCTTTGTTTGCTGGAAGTGATCGATTTCTTCCTTTTGGGACTCCCAAAGGAGCACATTAATGCATTTCCCAGGACTGTTGAAGATCTCAAAGGCAAGACTTCATGCAGCTGTGACACTGGTTGATACCAGGATGTTAAGGTGTGTTTGAGTGATTGCTGTGCAATGCACTGCCGTATACTATGAAATGGAAGGGGGATGCTTTCAACACGTATTGTAAGCATGAGGCACAAATGATTTGATCAGTTGATAGCTTGTACTTTGGATGGTGAAATTTATCTTAAAACTAAATATCATGGGACATGTTGAACTGTATTTTGAGTATTTTTTTGACACAGTATGACACCAAAGAGAGCTCGTATGCAAATTTCATTTAACCTTATATACGAACCTTATCACAGAATTTAAGCATGTGTTAACAGGTTGTGCAATTTTATTATTAGTTTACAAGCTTCTGAAACATCACCAAAGTAAACTGTAGCCCTATTTACATTTTTACTTCCATAGGGCATGTAAATAAGGACTAGTTAAATGATTTTTTTTTAAGCTGAGCTAGTGAACATCTTTTATGGATAGTTTGGTCAAAATGAATCATTCATCTTCACCTGGGTTTGTTCCTGTACCTCTTGATGCATGCAGATGTAAGTCACCTATTCTGTGACCCTACAAGGAATGCCTACCAAAATTCATTTTGCTCAAACTCTGAAAGTTTATGTACTATGAATAGATTGTTGTAAATAATGACTTAAAGGTCACCATATCATCTAGGAATGAAAGGAATATCCATGAATATACCACCTGTAACCCAATAAAGGAACTTAGGGATGTTACTGTGTTTTCAGTACCTATTTTGTTATGTTGTCATTGGCCTGAGTAGATTATTTAAACATGTTCCTTACCAGGAGAGAGTGTGTCCTGTGATGTGACAACACTAACCAAAGTTTGCAGTTTGTCATGTAGATAACAGCAGAAGCTGTAAAAATGTCACTTCTTAGAATTGTGTAACCAGTTGGCAAGTGTAACCGTCCTTACCTCACCTTCACTTCCCCCCTTGTTGATCGGTTAGTCACGCGTTGTTCGTCGCTCCTCTCCTTCTTTCTTCTTCTTCTTCTTAGGTTGGGCGCCAGTAAGCTCAGGTGGTGTCGGCTTACAATAGTCGGAGGTTTATTTTGGAAAGGGGGTAAAGGTGATAGTCAGCTAGTTCAGCTGTGGGTAGAGCTGGGATCCTTCTCAGAGCGTTTGCTAGGGCCTCGCTTAGGACGGGGAGGGAAGTAGTTGGTTCAATGCTAATTAACACTTGAACACTGTGACCATTTATTGCGATCAGCACTTCCCTTCACTTGATGGCACACACAGTCAACACAAAGGATGCTTATATATAGGTCCTTGTCTAGCACAGTCCTGGTATAACGGACGTTATTATCACAATTTACACTTTCTTTAGCACTCTGAACTTGGTTATACAGAACAGCGAAAAACACAGATTTGTTCCGAATTATTTACGAGTAGCAGGCACTTGCGACTGTTTGGCAACTGTTTGTCAACTAACTTGTGACTCTTTGTCTCAAAACACTGAGGTCCCCTGGACGTCAGTTCCTCTGCTAAGTCACTCCCCTTAATTCCACTGATTGGGTAATTTTGAGAACTGGGGTTTACACAATTTCTGAATCTCCAATCAGCTAGCTGCAATCTGGGGCTTTGAACCTTAAAGTCCTAACATCGTTTTTGACAGTACACTGACAGATAACCTGCTTGGCGTGGGCTTCAAAACCGCCTACTTTTAAGTTACGACGTGCAGGACCTGTCAGTGATCGAATTCTCAAAGTTTGCCGCCGTGCTACTCACAAACAAAATTTCTCAGAAAAAGCCACAGGGGGTGTTTCCTGTGTAACATCAAGACTTGGAATAAGTCCATTCCTGAAAACAAGAATGTGACTATGTCCCACTGGCTTTGGTATTACTTGTTACCTACACTTAATTTTTATTACTGGTTATTCTAATTATACCTAAATTAGTGGGTGACAGTTGAGTGGTTACACAAGATGGGACCCATCTGCATAGCCAGGTCGGGGAAGTTGAAAATTTGTTTCTCCATAGGAAAAACTTCTGGAACCATTCTAACAGGAGACTGGTATAGGGGGATGGAATAGCCAAGACCACCCCTGTAAGGTGGTGAATGTTGTGAATGCACCAGGCCACACACTTCAGTGGAGAATGTTGGAAAATATTTAGAATGTTTTCTTTATTATTGCTTGTAATGCATACTGCATTGCTCCAGCACAAAAGGTCCTGTTATTCAAAGGTGTCTGATATTATAAATTACGTTAGTACTCATACACTTGATGGAGAATCTGAACACCTGCATTGATCAAGTTGCATAATGTCTTGTGCCCCCAGAGGATGTTCATGGGAACAGCTGTCTTCCTGCACATGTAGTGAGAAGGCTGGAGATGAAAGCTACTGTTCTCCTTCTGTGCATGTTCTTAATGGGCCCAGATGTTCTGTGTTGTCAGTAGCGCTCATCTGATTAGCAAAGAATAGAAATCAGTTGCCAAGCCACATTGCCAGATGTGTTTGTGTTAACACTAAAGATATTGAAGAAAATGCTTGATCGAACTGTTATGTTAGGATTACACTTGTTACATCAGACTTCTGTTGTAGTCAGTATGTTGTACAGTGATATGGTATCGTCCTTGCTGGAGATGCATGAGTTGCTTTATAATGTATGCCATGTAAACTTGACTGCCTATTATAAGCATACACTTTTCTTTTGTAAGCATAAAAACGTCTGTCCTTGATGTGTGTAGGTGGTGAAAGACTATGCAGTGAGCTCAGTTATGATTTGAATGAGTTTCTGTTGAATCGTTCCAAGATGTGACATGAAATAAACTAAAAACTACAGCACTAGTGTCTGAAAGAATGCAACCAATTCAGATAACAGGCACGTGTGAATTTCTTTTAGTCGTAGTGTGAGTTTCCACAAAAACATTGAGAAGCTGTGGCTTAGAGGGTGGAAAAACTTGCTGAAAGAATAATTGTTGTACATTTTAAGATATGGACTACACAGACAATTTTTTGAGGTCATCTGCACTGTATCTTTCTTGGTGACTTTTAGGAAGCAGCTATGTAGATGATACAAACATAGTTCAGGTCTGAAGGTTTCTTCTTTAGAGTTGAATGGATATTTTAAAATAACTCTTTTGACTTCTGCTCACAGGCCTTGTAACAGCTTGGACAGTTATTTGATGAGACAAAAGAAAAGTGGATAACAAGTCCATGGATGAAATACCATAAGAAATATATCACATTTGGAATTCTCTTTAGAGGCCCTCTCAAAGACTGTACCCACAATAGTAAGCCACATATTTTGAATGAGATGAAAGAAATATCTCAAACCATTTCCAACATTTTGTTCCTCACATAGTGCTGTGTTCGGTTTTAACTAAAAAACAGTGTTCATTTTTCATAATAAATTTATTGTACATGTATCATCAGCCCACTTAAGACTCTTTTTTTTATTCTGTTCACTATCCTTTTACCCATACTTTATGAGTGTCATGGATTCTCAACAAAGTGATCACTTTATATGTATATTTCTCATAATTATCTTTTTTCTTTTCAGGTCTTCAAGTGAAGGAAGTAAAATGAACTGTGTATTTTGAACAATAAAATCTATTCATTCTTATGAGCGTGTTTTAATCAACTCGCCTATTTTCCAACAGTGGACCTGTTTTATAAATAAAGTACTGTTCATTTGAACTAAAAATAACCTTGTATGTATGAATATTCAAATGTCCAAATAGGATTTCGAATGAATGACTGTGGATTGAATTTGTGGCTTTGTCGTGTCAGGATCTTGCAAGTATAGTTTATATTTCAAGGGTTTTAAATTAAACTGACGTGTTTAACCACACAAATTTATTGCTCCTATAGTAGGATTCCCTTCTTTTTAGTTCTGTTTGAAGGAGCTGGTAAATTGTTTGTTACATTATACAGTAATTTATAATTCCAGTGCCATAGTGTATGGTTAACTATTTTTGGGGGGGACTATTACTTTGAACACAAAACTGTTCAAAGCAAACTGCGGGAATATAATGTGGCTAGGAGGATAGAAGTTAAATAACAATTTTTTTTAAAGGAGAATGTGTAGCGCATGTGACTTAGTAAGTAATGTAACAATGGATTCATCTGGTTCAGGAAAGGGGCCCAATGGTTGGGTCCTGTTTACATGGTAAGAAGCCTGGGTCTCTTAAATTGAGGGGGACATTTGAATAGTCTGATCATGGTATTATGTAATAAAGGTATTGGTTTGATCTGGACAATAAACAAAACTATGCACTGCAGGAATTCCTTCAAGAAGTACTGATGAAACAGGTCCAACATAATAACCATTTATGCTTTGGTTTTAAAATTTTGAGCATGTCAAAATTATGTGGCAGTGCACACACAAAGACCCAACTGACTGTCCAGTCTTAAGCCATTAAATGTTTTTGCTGAAGGCATATTAATTTGTAATGTATTTAATTCTATATTAATATTAATTTATAGAATACTTGCACTGTTGCATTTAAAATAAACTAATCTCAGCATTGCTAATATAAAATCAATTTATATTCAAAAGTCAGTTGTCAGAAAGTTTGAAGAGAGCTGAAATTAAAGACTATCAAGTTCTTTGGTTAGCCATTCTTTTAAGAAATAAATATTTGTAACAAGTACTGTTGGTTACATATTTTGTGTGTATGACAATATGACATTTATATTTCACCTCAGTTCCAGCTCAATATGTAATGATAAATTGTAAGCTTCAAGGTTATATACCTACCACAGAAAAGGGAGCTTAATTCTCTTCGGGCTCAGATAAGGAATTCCTTGAGAGCTTACCACTGTGTTCAAGAGTCTGTTCCACTTCAGCTTTGCACTCCCAGGCTTATTAAGAAACACAAACTGTGCAGTGTTAAATTTTTCCCTTTTCCGCAGTGTCCCCACTAGCTCTGGGGCCCACACAGCCTGTTATCCAATGTGTATTGGGAGTTCTTTCCCAGGAGGTAAAGTGTTCGGGGGCATAAAGCTGACCACACATCTCCAGCTACTACTGAGGTCAAGAGTGGTGGAGCAATACCTTCACTTCCACTCACATTATCATGGCATATTGGTTAAGTAAGTGCAAGGACTACTTTACCTTTTCACAGATTCATATAATAGTAAAGCAGGTGGTGTGTGCAGATACAGTTGTCTTTACCCAGTAAAAGGTCAGCAGACTGCACTGACGCACAATTTCAGAAAAGTTGCTCAACAAGTATTATCATCATCATTATAAGGCTGAGCCCTTCTTGAGGTGCCACCAATTGTGCAGCTACTCAAGAACTCCCCAGCATTTTACAGAACCCACAAGTTCATTACCATGTTCACAAGAGACTTCCACTGGTCCCTATCCTGAGCCAGATCAATCCCATCCTATCTCTCTAAGATTGCAGAAGGATGAAGTGTAAAATTCGCCAGTGGTCCTTGCTTACTGTAGTCGCAATGTGGAAACATTGTTAGAAAGAGCAAATATATAAATGTGACTGTTCTTGAAGACAAGGGGATGATCGCATGGCTTGAAATAAATAATAACGAACATCTCAACTTATTATCTTGGTATCAGGGACCTACTGAAAATGCCGAACTGGACTGTGACCCAGTTCCCAAAACGTCCATGCTTGAAATCGAGGCAACAGAATAGCGATAGACTGCTTTCAGTGAACTGCTCGGCGCTCATCGTCAGGAAGGAATGCGATGTTTTGTGGGGGGGGGGCTTAGGGGCCCTCTTGCATGGGGACTTAAAGCCCTGATAGGGCAGGACTTACAGGCCCTCTCGCCCTGACGAACACAATAAAATTAACATCAACTGGTGGCTTACTTAACGTGATATTCTTATTTTTATTTTATGGCGAGCGAATTCTTGATAACATAAACTTGTGTGCATGAAGCCCTGTAACCCACGTCATTTTATGTAGAATCGTAAATACAGCAAAGTGGTGAACCCTCGCGTTTCGTGAAAGTGGGGATGTTCTGATGGGCAGGATAATTACCAATTTCACTAGATGGCCCTGTACGTTGCATCTACGTTGGTGTTCACCTTACATGAATTATGTAACGCTACGCGTATTTACTTAAACCTGGTTATGAAGTCCCGCCTCCCTGCCACAATTCTAATCCCATTACGAGATTTTTCAACTGAGTTTCATTTCATTTCCAGAACCTCTGGAGTCGAACCTAGGTCTGTATCGTGCTGTTCCAAGACGTTTACACAAAGCGTGATGCAGCAAAATAAAAGCAGTGGAATGTTATGAAGTGATAATGTATTTAGATGTGGTAGTCCTCAGATTCAAACTCAGGCCATTTGAATGGTTTCCAGTGCATCTACAATTTTTGCCCGTGTAAGTTTGGAATTTTGTAGCTAACAACCATATATTCATATAAAAAAACTCCATTTTAGGTATGGTTTTTCTGTTTACTCATCCGAGGTAAAGAATCCACCATATTGTCTATTTATAACCTCATAGTAACCTTGAAGTATTTAGGCGGGGAGGAGGCGGTGATATGCAGGCGCGTGGCTGAATCGTCATTCGCTTGTTTATGTCCAGCAAATTTGTTACGTCATTATGTCCGTCAGATTTGTTACGTCACGTCTTCCAGTGTCGGACTGTACACATCAACACAGCGACAGTTTCACTCCAGAAAATATCCCATTAGTAACAACGGAAGGAACGCAACAATTAAGAGCATATTTAACTACAAAACTAGTCTCTTGTTGCCGTATTCTATTGCATAACGTAATGAAGGCGTATAGAAGGCGTGAAGACAAATCTTCATGCATTCTAGATCACGGCACAAACGTTGAGATGAGCGGTCAGCTTCAGCCTGTCATAGCTCTACCCGTAGTAAAGTATACATTTGCCTGTTCATTTGATTCTTTTATGAACCTCTATCTTAATCCTCATCTGGTTATTTGTCGGTTCACAGGTTCGTATATTAACGAATGGCAGTATGTTTGTGAATGGGTTTATTAGAGGTGATATGGGATTGCCGTGGTCGATATAAATGATCCATACTGTCATTCGAACGAAGGGACTGGAGAACACCACGAAAACTTCTATCGGGATCGTTCATCTTACGATCGAGCTTAGAACCAGCGACCTCACGGATCAGAAACAAAGCAAGCTAACCACCAGATCATGACGCTCGACACAGGCAATACTCAGTACAGTGGACAGAAACATCCTCTGCCCACGCCGGGGCTTGAACCCTCTCAGTCCTAACAGTGATTATGGCTCGGTGATCCGCCAAGTTCAGTCATGCTGACAGAGGTATCTGGTTCGAGACTCTCCGGCGAGAACTGTTATCCTGAAAGGATATTTCGTGCTTTAATTCCTTTCCTTCAGGACAATACTCCACAATAAAGTCTACATAACCTAAAGCAAGAAGCCAGCCACTGAACACGGCAGTGCGTCCCCCCACCTCCAAGATTTTTAACATTACTTAATTATTGTCATTGTCTTGCTAACTTTCCCTCCCTTAAATTTTCTTGGGCGCCTTGTTTTAAATTGCCACCCTCCTTCACTAGGAGTGAGAGCGGGGTTTTGTAACCAAATAATAATCACGAAGTAATTTTACAGTTACCGAATTTTAATATGCGAGACAACGGAACTACTCCTGCATGCAGGGATATCTGAATGAGTGCCGACAACTGATTTTGAGTTCACGCAAAATATTCCTTACGTTCCCCCACTGCGACTGGAGGTGCACTACCGATAGGTCTGACGTCATCAAGATGCATCTCGGTGCGAGCCCCCGGGTTACACGACCTAAGGCGGCAGAGAGCTGTTGCGCGCGCAGGGATGAGTACAGTTAGGTGCCGGTCAGCAAATTTTTCAATATTTTGTGTGTAAAATCAGTGTCCAGAGCCGTAAATTGTATTAATTAGACATATTTCAGGTACGTGTGACTTCATATTAATTCGGTGAAATTAAATGTGGTCTAAAAGTATCAAAAATGACTTTACAAAAGTTTACTTGTTGTGCACCGTGTGTTGGTACCACCAATTACGTTATGTTTAATACCAAAGAAGTGATGTTCATTGTAACTTTGACAGTAATTCCTTAAATTCTGCAATCGTAGTTTCTTATTAAATTGCATGTTACAAGATAGTGAACTGCGTAATCGCTACTAAAATATTCGTTCATGAGCATGAAGTGTTAGTTGCAAAGTTTATAGCCGTTTGGGCGCCACTTTTCGTAATGAAAGAAAGTGTTAGATAACAGATGAATTCAAAACGAATAATTTATTTGTAAGTTCATTAACATTTGTTTGTCAAGTTTCCAGTAGCATCGAGACTATTAGTGACCGTAAAATGCGTAATTATAAATTTACGACTTGTGTTATAAATATGGCGCCTTAACTGCAAGCACAGGTAGACATTTTGGATTTTTATTTTGGCGGAAACATGGATATAAAAGTAATTAAATTAAAATATTACACATTAACAATTGCAGTGACTAATAAAGTTTAAGGTAATTTTTTTACCAGATTATATTGTCAGATATTTAGACGCACATATTGCTGACCAAAATTAAATAATTATTATTTATTAAATATATAAATTATCCCGCTTTTAGTGCGAAAATCTGAAGCCATCTTTGTTTTGTGTATTATCATTGCTTGTATTTCAGCCATTTTCTACCACCAATGACGTAATATTCCAGGGCTCAGCACTGTACCTTCCATCTTTACGGACATGCTCTATTTATTTAGCACTGGCTGGTCACGACCCCTTTCTCCCACATTTATTCCATTTGCCCATTCATTTCTCATTTAAATTAGAAAAGCTAAATTATTATATAGCAATTTCAGTTTGTTATTTTATAGTTGGTACAGGGTTCACAGGTGCTTGGAGAATAACATTTAGGATCCAACTTAATGGAATTATTCCTAATTAGTCTTTAATTACAATTATTATTTATAAACCGTTATTAGGTAGGGAACGCAGGTGCTTGGAGAATAACATTTAGGATCCCACTTAATTGGGATTATTATTTCTGAGCGTTATTAGGAAACAGAAGCGCCGAAGAGTTCTTAGCAAAGTCAGTTTATTATGTAGTTGGTATAGGCAGAATGAGCCAGCGAAACGTACAGTAGTAGCAATCTTAATGGGGTTATTTATAATTGCCGCTCCCATAGGTTGGCGAGAGTGACAGTAAATGTAACTGCTCCATCTCGTGACATGGACCCAAACGTGAGGCGGAAATGCCCACTCAGTACATGCAATACTTTCGCGATCTGGTATTGCATAAATGCAGTTGCCATGGTTACCAATAGCTGAGCATAATTTTTATTGTTCATTTAAAATTACGGTGAATTATTTTTCACTTGTCAGAAACCCCTTGACAGTATTTACAATGATCTTTATGTTTCCAAGCTATCTTGACAAAGTTTTCATGGTTTTCTCAGCTCTTCCTGGATAGCTTGAATCGGCCACGGCAATGCTCTTCCCCCATGCTTTCAAATCATGTTACATAGCCCCCTTCACTGTACAACCAGTGTCCCTCTCTGAATTTGGCCCCTTGTGGCCATCAAAGAAAGAATTTCACATCTGTTGCCTCCTGTACCACCAACAAGGAGACATTAGTTCCTGTCTACCAGACTGCACGGCGACACATCCAAGAAGATATTAATGTAAGTCTGCATAAGCATTTTCTTGCTTTAAGTTGCTGTTTTATGTATTCCGTTTGCTTCTCTGAGCAAACTTTTCAACTTCTCAACCGCCAACTTCTCTTATCCAGCTTCCGCAACAGTTTTGAAGCACAGTGGTAATTATATGTACCATCTTCATTAACACCAGTAACAGTGAATTTTTCCCATAGCGTGTAATTACGCATTTCATATGATTGTTACAAGAAGCAGACATTGTTTTCCCAAACAGCATAAAAGGTTGCTCTTTGTAATGGAGACGTGGTGTGGTTTCTGTGAGGTGTGGACCGAGCTTTCAAGAATTCTGTAGACGGAAGTGTGTCATCAGAGGCTTAATGTTAATCCTAATCCTAAGATAAGCAATTCTGGCGTTGTTCCTTCAGGCGCAGAATGGTGTAAGTTGTCTGTCTCATGAAGCACATCTCTGCTCGTTTCACTGCTCTGTCAGGTTGGCTGTATCAGTTTGTGCTTGTGTGGAATATCCTGCTTCTAAAGCTCTGTTTACTTTGTTCAGAACTGATGTATAATTCAGCTCATATGATCATCGGTCTTCTCCTTCACAAGGGAATTACGTCCTTCATAATGAGAGGCTCTGTCTGTTCCAGTTTGTTGTTATGAATGCGTATGTTATTCTGATTTTCTGTTCCCAGCAAACAGAATTGGCTTCCTTTCACTTCGACATTATCTCACTTACAGCTGCTACAGGGTTGTTAAATAATTAATGTTGTAAATTTCTACAAGGTGTTCAGCAATTTAGCATATCTCACTCCCTAGTTTGGTTGAAAACAGTTACTTTATTAAGAGTGCCCCATCACAGTCCCTTTATCTATATTAATTCTGATGTCTGACCACCAACAGACGAACAGACGCCATATATTATAAGTTTGAATACAACGACACATGGTTTGTGCTGAACATTCTGTTCATCTTGTAACAACTTTTCATATCCACTTTAAAGGGGGAAAATTACGCTATTAATTCAGTCAGTCAATCTCAGCTTTGAACTGTATGTCAGAAATAATCAAATCCTAATTTTTTAAGAAGCCACTATATTCACAATTTCAGAGATATGCAGCAAATTCAAAAACCTTGACCCTCATTCTCAGATTGGACGTTGATGTAAGACAAGGCAAAATGGCGTTAACCATACAGGCAGGTTTAACGAAAATCACGTCTTCGTTGATTTATTCAAGACCTACAGACATGATGATGTCTGTAAGGAATACAGGTACCAGCAACACAATACGGTAAAGCGGTAACACAGTTATGTGAAGTCAAAATTCTTACCCCCCCGTCTCAGTAGCTCGTTAGAGGAACTTGTCAATGTGAAAATGCTTATCAAGGAAGAGATTAACACATCAGATGTGTCCAGAATTAATCAGAGTCGGCAGCCACAAGACCACACCTCCCGTCACACAGCACAAAGCCCTGTGTTCACAACTCTCACTGTCACATCTTTCCTTCTACAGTACCGACCACTCCAAGCACAGAATCCAGTCGCCATTGGCATGAAGATCGAAACAGTACCCACCGCGGGCCCCACAAAACCGGCCGCATTTCTACTTCTTCTCTTGCGTGGTTCTCAGTAGCCGTCTAGTTCTCTTCCTTTCCCTGACTTGCTCTTACAGGAAAAAAATCTGTACTCACCAAAGTCGCCTTCATATTAAGGTATCGCCGAGAAGCGTTAAATTTCCGAAAAGTTTTCGGGGAAGGTAGTATCTTTTGCACAGAACGACCTGCTGACGTCGAGAGAGCGGGTGATCACAGACACCTCACTAGTTGCAGACCGTTCTCGAGTGTTACTTCCTTAGGGGAGAGGTGTCTTGGCATTGGTTGAGGTTGCGGTGAAACGGACCCTCCGAGGCAGAGCTGGGAGCGAAGGCCGTTTCTGGTAGGACATCTGGGCTAAGTGGGTATATCCTTGCATATCGGAAACCTGCCGCTGCAACTCGTGGGGCTAGGAGTTTGGTTAATAGCTTCTGAAATTGAAGTTTCCAGTTTTCTCTTCCAGAATTTTCCTCCTGTGACTGTCTAGAGTTCCTTACCAGTTTCATTTCAAAGGACGGAGAAAAGGCTTTAGTCCGACTGCGGGAGCTCTGGCTGAGCAGTGGGCAGGAAGGCGAAGAGACTGGATGTCTAGCTCTTCCTCTTCCAACACGAACAGAGGCACCGAGATGAGCCCAGTACCCATATAGAATAAAAAGGGTTCTTTCAGAAAGCCGATGGCGATTTAAATGCTTCAGAGGTCTGCACAACCCCTCCGTCGTTATGTACCCATTGGAGTCATACTGAAGTACTTCCCGCAGGAAGACTAGCCTGAGAATCTTCCCGTCTGTACTTTCCCTCGTACAGGGAATCATTGCGGGAACCCAGTTACCTCCACTTGAATTCATGTAGGCCCCTACTGTCACGACTTCTCCTCTATCTCCGTGAGTAGCAGTGCGAAATCTACAGCCAACACCCCTTGAGAACCGGAACTGTAAGTCAGTTAAGCCCTGCCTCATCCGCACTGTACACTAAATGAGGCCGTAGCTGCAGATTCATAGCGTGCATTGTTTGTTTTAAGGGTCTGAATAAACTATCTGCGGTTTCTCTGTTAAATCTCATCAGACAGCCATAGCTAAGAGTTTCTGCTTTCCCAGAACAGAGGTAGCAACTGACCCGCAGTAACTGTTCGATTCCTTGTAGCCCTCCGAGACAGACCTGGAGGGGTCCGAGGTGACGCTGTTAGTTGGTGGGGGTGGTACAATGCCCGAAACAGCTAAACGCCGAAGAACTGTCATGGACATTTGGACGAGTATATACTTTCAAAATCTGGTGGCGTTATTACCCGCCTGGTGTTAATTACTGCCTCTAGCGTATGTCATGATGCAGCCATTCGTGCTACATTCACGTCTATCTACATTAGGGTCAGAACTGTAGAAAATGTCCGACATTTAAAACTTATACGCAAAAAAAAAGTCTTTATGACTCGGATATTTGCTTAATTATGCTCCAGTAACTTTTAAAATATTTTAACAAACAATTATATAAATTACATGCAAATATCGCCACTACAGAGTGGTTTAAACACTTTTTTTTTATTTTCTTAAAACTCTTTATTAATATGAGATGAGATGNGTTGTTTTGCTGTGAGGTTATATCCATATTCTGATAATACGAATGACGTCACCTAAATATTAAATATTAAAATGGCGTCACAGTTTGATATAGAACCAATGTTATGGCAGTTTCCACATATTCTCGTACAAATTACCAGCCTCTCTGCTCTACTCACACACTAACGCACTAACACTTCTGTGTTCTTCCGCTTTCTCCTGCATGGCCGGCAAAGCTCACGTATCTAGCATCTGTACTTAACCCGATTTGTACGTCCATATGTGCCCGCTGCCATCTGCTACTTTAGATTAGGAAAACAAAACGAATTCTTTCAGATCCCTTGCCCAACTGTGCTTCAGGCTCATTGGGCATGTTAATGCATTCGCATTTTCTGAACCGATATGTAACCATAAATTCGATGAAGCAAGTTTCACACATGTTTTAAAAACGAATTTTTATCAAATGAATCGCGATTATATCGAAGGACAGCATGGATGCCGTCCGGCGTGACAGAGCTGCAACTAAGGATTTCCCTGTTTGAGGCTTCTAGTGTTCTTGTTCGGTAGGATTTAGGGGCAGCATAAAAGGGCCAATTAACACCAAACGGGTAATAACGCAACCAGACTTTGTAAGTACTCGGCCAAATGTCCCTGACAGTTCCTCGGCGTTTAGTTGTTTCGGGCACCGTACCACCCCCACCAACTAGCAGCGTCACCTCGGACCCCTCCAGGTCTGTCTCGGAGGGCTACAAGGAATCGAACAGTTACTGCGGGTCAGTTGCTACCTCTGTTCTGGGAAAGCAGAAACTCTCAGCTATGGCTGTCTGATGAGATTTAACAAAGAAACCGCAGATGGTTTATTCAGACCCTTAAAACAAACAATGCACGCTATGAATCTGCAGCTACGGCCTCATTTAGTGTACAGTGCGGATGAGGCAGGGCTTAACTGACTTACAGTTCCGGCAATCAAGGGGTGTTGACTGTAGAGTTCGCACTGCTACTCACGGAGATAGAGGAGAAGTCGTGACAGTAGGGGCCTACATGAATTCAAGTGGAGGTAACTGGGTTCCCGCAATGGTTCCCGGTACGAGGGAAAGTACAGACGGGAAGATTCTCAGGCTAGTCTTCCTGCGGGAAGTACTTCAGTATGACTCCAATGGGTACATAACGACGGAGGGGTTGTGCAGACCTCTGAAGCATTTAAATCGCCATCGGCTTTCTGAAAGAACCCTTTTTATTCTCTATGGGCACTGGGCTCATCTCGGTGCCTCTGTTCGTGTTGAAGAGGAAGAGCTAGACATCCAGTCTCTTCGCCTTCCTTCCCACTGCTCAGCCAGAGCTCCCGCAGTCGGACTAAAGCTTTTTCTCCGTCCTTTGAAATGAAACTGGTAAGGAACTCTAGACTGTCACAGGAGGAACATTCTGGAAGAGGAATCGGGAAACTTCACCTCCGGAAGTTATTAACCAAACTCCTAGCCTCACGAGCTGCAGCGGCAGGGTTCGGATATGCAAGGATTTACCCACTTAGTCCAGACGTCCTACCAGAAACTGCCTTCGCTCCCAGCTCTGCCTCGGAGGGGCCGTTACACCGCAACCTCAACCAATGCCAAGACACCTCTCCCCCTCAGGAAGTAACAACGAGGAACGGTCTGCAAGTAGCAGAGTGTCTATGATCACTCACTCTCCCAACGTCAGCAGGTCGTTCTGTGCAGAAGATACTGCCTTCCCCGAATACTGACCGGAAACCTAACGCTTCTCGGCGATCATGTGAATGCGACTTTGGTGAGTACAGATCATTTTCCTGTAAGAGCAAGTCAGGGAAAGGAAGAGAACTAAACTGAAACTGAGGAAAACCACGCAAGAGAAGGAGAAATGCGGCCGGGTTTGTGGGGCCCGCGGTGGGTACTGTTTCGATCTTCATGCCAATGGCGATTGGATTCTGTGCTTGGGAGTGGTCGGCACGCTACAACGAAAGATGTTACAATGAGAGAGGTGTGAACACAGGACTGTGGGCGCTGTGTGACGGGGGGTGTGGTGTTGTGGCTGGCGACTCTGATTAATTCTGGAAGCATCTGATGTGTTAATCTCTTCCTTCTTACGAAACTTCACATGGACAAATTCCTCTAATGAGATACCGAGACGGGGAGGTAAGGATTTTGACTTCAAATAACTGTGTTACCGCTTTACCATATTGCACTGCTAGTACCTGTATTCCTTATACAAATTTTCATTTCTGTAGGTCTTGAGTAAAACAACGCAGATATGACTTGAGGTAAAACTGCCTGTATGGTAATGAAGCCATTTTGCCTTGTCTTACATCAGCGTCCCGTCTAAGAGTAAGTGTCAAGGATTCAGAAATTGCTGTGCGCCTCTGAAATTGTGAATGTTGTCCCTTCTTAAAAATTGTGATATTTTATTTCTGACATACAGTTCGAAACCTGTAATTGATTAACTGAATTGGTGGCAATTTTTCACCTTTACCATAAATACGTTGTCATCAAATATCAATCAAAACTGCCTCCCTATTCTGCGTTTTCTGTCATTCTGAGGATTCTCGTGTTTTTCTTCAGTCATAATTATGTTACTACAATATGTCATCAAATATCAGTTAACACAATTGCTAAAAGCCGATCTCTGTTGTACTGAGAATTCTCGTGCTTTTCTTCAGTCATAATTATGTTAGCACAGTATGTCATCAAATAACAGTTAACAAAGTTGCTACAAGCGGATCTCTGTTGTGCTGAGGTTTCTCGTGCTTTTCTTCAGTCATAATTATGTTGGCACAGTATGTCATCAAATAACAGTTAACACAGTTGCTACAAGCGGATCTCTGTTATGCTGAGGTTTCTCGTGCTTTACTTCATTCATAATTATGTTGGCACAGTATGTCATCAAATAACAGTTAACACAGTTGCTACAAGCGGATCTCTGTTATGCTGAGGTTTCTCGTGCTTTACTTCATTCATAATTATGTTGGCACAGTATGTCATCAAATATCAGTTAACACACTTGCCAAAAGCCGATCTCTGTTGTACTGAGGAGTCTCGTGCTTTTCTTCAGTCATAATTATGTTAGCAAAATATGTCATCAAATATCAGTTAACACACTTGCCAAAAGCCGATCTCTGTTGTACTGAGGAGTCTCGTGCTTTTCTTCAGTCATAATTATGTTAGCACAATATGTCATGAAATATTCGGTAACACACTTGCTACAAGCGGATCTCTGTTGTGCTGAGGTTTCTCGTGCTTTACTTCAGTCATAATTATGTTAGCACAATATGTCATGAAATATTCGGTAACACACTTGCTACAAGCGGATCTCTGTTGTGCTGAGGCTTCTCGTGCTTTTCTTCAGTCATAATTATGTTAGCAAAATATGTCATCAAATATCAGTTAACACACCTGCTACAAGCCAATCTCTGTTCTGCTGAGGACTCTCGTGCTTTTCTTCAGTCATAATTATGTTAGCACAATATGTCATCAAAAATCAGTTAGCACAGTTGCTACAAGCTGATCTCTGTTGTGCTGAGGTTTCTCGTGCTTTACTTCAGTCATAATTATGTTAGCACAATATGTCATGAAATATTCGGTAACACACTTGCTACAAGCGGATCTCTGTTGTGCTGAGGCTTCTCGTGCTTTTCTTCAGTCATAATTATGTTAGCAAAATATGTCATCAATTATTCGTGTAACACACTTGCTACAAGCCGATCTCTCTTGTGCTGAGCTTCTCGTGGTTTTCTTCAGCAAATCCTGCCAACGCACAGTTTCGTCATCATGGTACTGATTCAAAATGTCTGCACATGAGGAGCTATCTTCTCAAGTCACTTTCCGTTTCATTCCTTCTCTAAGCGCCTCCCACCCTTCTGCCATGATATTCACATGCCGCTGAACGTCACAGTAGTTTCAGAAGTTTTATAGGCCCTTCCTGTATCCTCAATTACATTTTCTCTAATATCCATTTTAATATTATACTCCACTACACACCTTCATGTCACAAGTGAATCTGTGCATAAATTCTCTTATAAGCTTCTATTTTCCCAAGCCTGGGCTGTCGTGGCCTTCATTTCTAAGGGCCATGGGCGCAACAGAAGCAAAGAATATAACAACTATGGATAAGGAATATGAGAAATGTGTTCCTAAAGTAAAACGAAATGTCGAACTTAGGTTGCGGGGGGAGAGAGAAGTTCACTAACATTGCGCAGCTCTGGAAGTAGCAATTGGGAGAATGAAGTGTACACAAAATGTGGATGTTAGGATAGTAGGGGGAGAGACCTTCAGTGACATTGCGCAACTCTGCGAGAAACAACTGGGAGAATGAAGTGTACACAAAATGTGGATGTTAGGATAGTAGGGGGAGAGACCTTCAGTGACATTGCGCAACTCTGCGAGAAACAACTGGGAGAATGAAGTGTACACAAAATGTGGATGTTAGGATAGTAGGGGGAGAGAACTTCTGTGACATTGCGCAAGTCTGCGAGAAGCAACTGGGAGAATGAAGTGTACACAAAATGTAGATGTTAGGATTGGATAGGGAGAGAACTTCAGTGACATTGCGAAACTCTGCGAGAAGCAACTGGGAGAATGAAGTGTACACAAAATGTAGATGTTAGGATTGGATAGGGAGAGAACTTCAGTGACATTGCGAAACTCTGCGAGAAGCAACTGGGAGAATGAAGTGTACACAAAATGTAGATGTTAGGATTGGATAGGGAGAGAACTTCAGTGACATTGCGAAACTCTGCGAGAAGCAACTGGGAGAATGAAGTGTACACAAAATGTAGATGTTAGGATTGGATAGGGAGAGAACTTCAGTGACATTGCGAAACTCTGCGAGAAGCAACTGGGAGAATGAAGTGTACACAAAATGTAGATGTTAGGATTGGATAGGGAGAGAACTTCAGTGACATTGCGAAACTCTGCGAGAAGCAACTGGGAGAATGAAGTGTACACAAAATGTAGATGTTAGGATTGGATAGGGAGAGAACTTCAGTGACATTGCGAAACTCTGCGAGAAGCAACTGGGAGAATGAAGTGTACACAAAATGTAGATGTTAGGATTGGATAGGGAGAGAACTTCAGTGACATTGCGAAACTCTGCGAGAAGCAACTGGGAGAATGAAGTGTACACAAAATGTAGATGTTAGGATTGGATAGGGAGAGAACTTCAGTGACATTGCGAAACTCTGCGAGAAGCAACTGGGAGAATGAAGTGTACACAAAATGTAGATGTTAGGATTGGATAGGGAGAGAACTTCAGTGACATTGCGAAACTCTGCGAGAAGCAACTGGGAGAATGAAGTGTACACAAAATGTAGATGTTAGGATTGGATAGGGAGAGAACTTCAGTGACATTGCGAAACTCTGCGAGAAGCAACTGGGAGAATGAAGTGTACACAAAATGTAGATGTTAGGATTGGATAGGGAGAGAACTTCAGTGACATTGCGAAACTCTGCGAGAAGCAACTGGGAGAATGAAGTGTACACAAAATGTAGATGTTAGGATTGGATAGGGAGAGAACTTCAGTGACATTGCGAAACTCTGCGAGAAGCAACTGGGAGAATGAAGTGTACACAAAATGTAGATGTTAGGATTGGATAGGGAGAGAACTTCAGTGACATTGCGAAACTCTGCGAGAAGCAACTGGGAGAATGAAGTGTACACAAAATGTAGATGTTAGGATTGGATAGGGAGAGAACTTCAGTGACATTGCGAAACTCTGCGAGAAGCAACTGGGAGAATGAAGTGTACACAAAATGTAGATGTTAGGATTGGATAGGGAGAGAACTTCAGTGACATTGCGAAACTCTGCGAGAAGCAACTGGGAGAATGAAGTGTACACAAAATGTAGATGTTAGGATTGGATAGGGAGAGAACTTCAGTGACATTGCGAAACTCTGCGAGAAGCAACTGGGAGAATGAAGTGTACACAAAATGTAGATGTTAGGATTGGATAGGGAGAGAACTTCAGTGACATTGCGAAACTCTGCGAGAAGCAACTGGGAGAATGAAGTGTACACAAAATGTAGATGTTAGGATTGGATAGGGAGAGAACTTCAGTGACATTGCGAAACTCTGCGAGAAGCAACTGGGAGAATGAAGTGTACACAAAATGTAGATGTTAGGATTGGATAGGGAGAGAACTTCAGTGACATTGCGAAACTCTGCGAGAAGCAACTGGGAGAATGAAGTGTACACAAAATGTAGATGTTAGGATTGGATAGGGAGAGAACTTCAGTGACATTGCGAAACTCTGCGAGAAGCAACTGGGAGAATGAAGTGTACACAAAATGTAGATGTTAGGATTGGATAGGGAGAGAACTTCAGTGACATTGCGAAACTCTGCGAGAAGCAACTGGGAGAATGAAGTGTACACAAAATGTAGATGTTAGGATTGGATAGGGAGAGAACTTCAGTGACATTGCGAAACTCTGCGAGAAGCAACTGGGAGAATGAAGTGTACACAAAATGTAGATGTTAGGATTGGATAGGGAGAGAACTTCAGTGACATTGCGAAACTCTGCGAGAAGCAACTGGGAGAATGAAGTGTACACAAAATGTAGATGTTAGGATTGGATAGGGAGAGAACTTCAGTGACATTGCGAAACTCTGCGAGAAGCAACTGGGAGAATGAAGTGTACACAAAATGTAGATGTTAGGATTGGATAGGGAGAGAACTTCAGTGACATTGCGAAACTCTGCGAGAAGCAACTGGGAGAATGAAGTGTACACAAAATGTAGATGTTAGGATTGGATAGGGAGAGAACTTCAGTGACATTGCGAAACTCTGCGAGAAGCAACTGGGAGAATGAAGTGTACACAAAATGTAGATGTTAGGATTGGATAGGGAGAGAACTTCAGTGACATTGCGAAACTCTGCGAGAAGCAACTGGGAGAATGAAGTGTACACAAAATGTAGATGTTAGGATTGGATAGGGAGAGAACTTCAGTGACATTGCGAAACTCTGCGAGAAGCAACTGGGAGAATGAAGTGTACACAAAATGTAGATGTTAGGATTGGATAGGGAGAGAACTTCAGTGACATTGCGAAACTCTGCGAGAAGCAACTGGGAGAATGAAGTGTACACAAAATGTAGATGTTAGGATTGGATAGGGAGAGAACTTCAGTGACATTGCGAAACTCTGCGAGAAGCAACTGGGAGAATGAAGTGTACACAAAATGTAGATGTTAGGATTGGATAGGGAGAGAACTTCAGTGACATTGCGAAACTCTGCGAGAAGCAACTGGGAGAATGAAGTGTACACAAAATGTAGATGTTAGGATTGGATAGGGAGAGAACTTCAGTGACATTGCGAAACTCTGCGAGAAGCAACTGGGAGAATGAAGTGTACACAAAATGTAGATGTTAGGATTGGATAGGGAGAGAACTTCAGTGACATTGCGAAACTCTGCGAGAAGCAACTGGGAGAATGAAGTGTACACAAAATGTAGATGTTAGGATTGGATAGGGAGAGAACTTCAGTGACATTGCGAAACTCTGCGAGAAGCAACTGGGAGAATGAAGTGTACACAAAATGTAGATGTTAGGATTGGATAGGGAGAGAACTTCAGTGACATTGCGAAACTCTGCGAGAAGCAACTGGGAGAATGAAGTGTACACAAAATGTAGATGTTAGGATTGGATAGGGAGAGAACTTCAGTGACATTGCGAAACTCTGCGAGAAGCAACTGGGAGAATGAAGTGTACACAAAATGTAGATGTTAGGATTGGATAGGGAGAGAACTTCAGTGACATTGCGAAACTCTGCGAGAAGCAACTGGGAGAATGAAGTGTACACAAAATGTAGATGTTAGGATTGGATAGGGAGAGAACTTCAGTGACATTGCGAAACTCTGCGAGAAGCAACTGGGAGAATGAAGTGTACACAAAATGTAGATGTTAGGATTGGATAGGGAGAGAACTTCAGTGACATTGCGAAACTCTGCGAGAAGCAACTGGGAGAATGAAGTGTACACAAAATGTAGATGTTAGGATTGGATAGGGAGAGAACTTCAGTGACATTGCGAAACTCTGCGAGAAGCAACTGGGAGAATGAAGTGTACACAAAATGTAGATGTTAGGATTGGATAGGGAGAGAACTTCAGTGACATTGCGAAACTCTGCGAGAAGCAACTGGGAGAATGAAGTGTACACAAAATGTAGATGTTAGGATTGGATAGGGAGAGAACTTCAGTGACATTGCGAAACTCTGCGAGAAGCAACTGGGAGAATGAAGTGTACACAAAATGTAGATGTTAGGATTGGATAGGGAGAGAACTTCAGTGACATTGCGAAACTCTGCGAGAAGCAACTGGGAGAATGAAGTGTACACAAAATGTAGATGTTAGGATTGGATAGGGAGAGAACTTCAGTGACATTGCGAAACTCTGCGAGAAGCAACTGGGAGAATGAAGTGTACACAAAATGTAGATGTTAGGATTGGATAGGGAGAGAACTTCAGTGACATTGCGAAACTCTGCGAGAAGCAACTGGGAGAATGAAGTGTACACAAAATGTGGATGTTAGGATAGGACGGGGAGAGAATTTCAGTGACATTGCGCAATTCTTCGAGAAGCAACTGGGAGAATGAAGTGTTCACAAAATGTGGATGTTATGATAGTAGGGGGGGAACTTCAGTGACATTGCGCAACTCTGCGAGAAGGAACTGGGAGAATGAAGTGTACACAAAATGTGGATGTTAGGATAGGACGGGGAGAGAATTTCAGTGACATTGCGCAATTCTTCGAGAAGCAACTGGGAGAATGAAGTGTACAGAACATGTGGGATGTTAGGATAATAGGGGGAGAGACCTTCAGTGACATTGCGCAGCTCTACCAGAAGCAACAGGGAGAATGAAGTATACACAAAATGTGGATGTTAGGATCGGAGGGGGAGAGAACTTCAGTGACATTGCGCAACTCTGCGAGAAGGAACTGGGAGAATGAAGTGTACACAAAATGTTGAAGTTAGGATTGGAGTGGGAGAGAACTTCCGTGACATTGCGCAACTCTGCGAGAAGCAACTGGGAGAATTAAGTGTACACAAAATGTCGAAGTTAGGATGGGAGAGGGAGAGAACTTCAGTGACATTGCGCAACTCTGCGAGAAGCAACTGGGAGGATGAAGTGTACACAAGATGTGGATGTTAGGATAGGAGGGGGAGATAACTTCACTGACATTGCGCAGCTCTAGGAGAAGCAACTGGGAGAATGAAGTGTACACAAATTTACAAAGAAGAGGAAAGATATGGCGGAAATAGGAGGTTGGAGACTGCAAGTGGTAAGGGGTAACACTGATCAGGGACTTTATCCCATATGTGGGTGTGAGGAATGCTGGAGCAGCACACTGCGGTGTGAAGGGACGATATTCTGCACAAGAAGTTTAGGAATGCCGTAACAGCCACGGCCATGTTGACGGTAGAATAAATAGCAACGTCTGAAGATGGGACAAATATGAGAATAAATATAAATAAGAATGATAGAAGACGTTAAGGAAGTGGACGGTGAAATACAGATAAACTTAGACGAGCAGCGATTAGCAGAAACAGCAATAGGTTACGTATAATTAAAATGTTAATGTACAACAGACGAGTTCTGTGCCATAGAATAGGAGTCCGTAGCGCAGGAACAGGGGGTCGAACTCCGGATCTCCAAACTGTAAATTGTAACGCTCCTAATAGTATGCTGATTAATTTCAATAACTGAAAATAGTGGGTTAAGTGTGGAACCAGGGAAATTATTTGAGCTTATACAGCGAAGTTAAGTAAAGTGTTGTTTAGTAGCTTGTAAGGCATTGTTTAAGACGGTGCTCTGAGCATAGACTGAATAGAGCTATGCCATATTATAGGATTAATAAGAACAGTGATTAATAAAATTCATCATTCATCTTAGGAATCGTTTTAGGGCATTCAGATGAGTACGGAAACTCGCTACATACATTTACTTCTTGCACAAGCAAATTTCGCGTGTTTTTCAGAGAACTTCAGTAGGCATTTGCCAGCAAAGGTCATATTAACAATGTCAGAATTTATTGGACGGACTGCAACGGCTCTCTAAGTTTGTGACAGTGTTGTGACAGTGTTGTGATAGTGTTGTGACAGTGTTGTGATAGTGTTGTGACATCTCCAACGGAAGCAGCGTCCATCCGATGAAGACTTCGAACCGAGGACCATGGCAAGAGGAGCTCCGCGCAAAGAGTATCGTTAAAACCAAAACAGTGCCTTCAATATTTTTTTTACTTAGTTTGTAAGGTGTTGTCCTCCCGCCCTCCCCGTTAGGTGCCCCCGATAGGATTTCTGGTTAGGCTACGTGAATGTAGGTTTTGTGTCCAGATGTGCCCTTGCTGGCATAATGGACAGTCATTTAGGAGGGTTTAGTTATAAGTACTTCTGTGTGTTTTTTTATATCACAGGTTGACAACTTGACAGGGTTCGGTTGGCACGAAATGAAATCAGTGCGAGAGGAAGAGAGATAAAAAGAACTTTGAGAGTCTCTTCCTGTGAATAACTCGCATTGGGAGGACAGAGATTCCAGAAAGCAAAACTTAATTTTGCTTCGGTCCGTCTTTCATTTCGATGTTGAAAGATAAGTGACTGAATCTATATTAACATGAGAAGTATATATTGAAATTGATGAGGTGACATGTTGTATTTTTTGTGTATGTTGTGCTGTGAATTCTGTTTATACAGTGTCATAGCGAGGAAACACATAAGGTAGGTCAAATTTGCTCCAGCTTCATCATCACCACTGAAGACATCGTCTGTCATCAGGAAGGAATGCATAAGGTAGGTCGAAACCTGCTCCAGCATCGTCATCATCATCATCACTGAAGACATCGGCTGTCATCACGAAGAAATGCATCACCTGAGACAGTAATATAAGCGCTCCACATAATTTCTTATCAAGAAACAAACGCGGATCTATGACACGTACACACTTACATTTCACGTGTTAGTAAAGCTGCCGGTTGCAGTCAGGTTTGGGATTTTACATGAACAAGAAACTAACTGTAGATTGTTAAGGGATCTGACGATGATGTATAACACGCAGCGTTACCGGGTTTTTTGAACTTTTTCCATCGCCCGGTATTCTAGGAAATAGAAAACACAACGTTTCGGAAACTGGATCTGTTTCCATCCTCAGGTTAAGGGGGGAAGACACCTAGTCAGCTGGGCCCCTGAGAAAGACTGATTCAGATTAGCTCCTTCTAAAGGACCCAACTGAGTAGGTGTCTTCCCACTCTCACCTGTGGACAGGAACAGACCCAGTTTCCGAAACCTCGTGTTTTCTATTTCCCAGAATATCGGACGATGGAAAAAGTCCAAAAAACCCAGCAATTCTGTGTATAAAATTAGCTGTTGTAATGATTAATTTCTGTTTGAACAAATGAATATGCCTATCACAATTTTAAGGTAATAGGTTCTGCCATTAGCCGCCAGGCGTTGCCGTTTCCTTAATTTGCGCTGCTCCATTCAGTAACATGTGTTCAACTCAGGCTGATAACGATTCTCGGAAATTGCGGTTGCGTTGCGGTTGCCAGTTTCCTTGGTGTGCCTTCGCCCTTACGGTCGCGTGTATTTCACCTTCACTGAGTTGTCCGTTTTAACACGTACAAACGGTGCACTCATTTGCGCCTTGCACGAGCTGGGATACTGAAACGCACAGCATATCGGACGCAGAAGTATGCATTTAATGAAGATCTGTCACAGAAGTCATCAAGACGCCAGTAACACGGGTAAGGCTTCTCTGTTCATTTTGCTGGTTACTTCCAGTTTGTGTTTGCTGCTGATCTAATGGAAGTCTTTTTGTTCTGTTTCTTTGTTTCAGGTCCCGCTCATATCCTGTGCCTCACCGTGGCGAGCGGGTGAAACAAAGAACGGTGCACCCCCGAAATTGTAGTCATTGTTACAGTGCCTGCAAAACCCTCCATTTTAGTTCAACTGGTCTCTCTGTTATGTGCGTACGGCTTTCTGTGTGTTCCGTCTTCTTTGTAACAGCGCGCAAACGCCTGTTAGTTTCCTCATGTCCACTGTTAATAATCATTTTCTCCGGACGTCACCGTTTCTCGCTAATTGTACGGACCGCAATTCAGCATTTTCTATCCCTTACGATATCGAACGAACAGAATTTAATTTCGGATCCCGTTTGGGAACATAACTACCAGGCTGGGATGTTACGCCGTGTAGCCTGGTAGAAGTTCATAGTGTCCCCATATTCAAGGTCGAAGATTGTATTTCATGCTTGTTTCTTGTTTGACTTACCCCTTCGACCTTGGGCCGCGACATAGCTCAAGTGGTTAGTCGCTGGCTTCCCACCGCGGCGGCCCGGGTTCGATCCCTAGTCTGGTTAAGTGGGATTTGTGGTGGACAAAGTGGCGCTTGGGCGGGTTTTCTCCGAGTACTTCGGTTTCCCCTGCTAATGTTCATTCCACCAAATTCTTCATCATAATCACCCGGGGCAGGTACAATAGGCCAATCAGTGGTCGCCGTGTCTAGTGGACCCAGCTGGAATCCACCCCCCACTAAGCGAAATACCCCTTCGACCTTAAAGATGGAGTTAGTAAGTTACTTTGAAACAGGCCGTGCCATAGCTCAGGCGGTTAGTCTCTGGCTTCCCACCGCGGCGGCCCGGTTTCGATCCAAGGTCAGATCATGTGGGATTTGTGGTGGGCAAAGTGGCACTGGGGCAGGTATTCTCCGAGCTCTTCGGTTTCCCCTGCCAATTCTCATTCCACCGACTGCTCCACACTCACCATCATCTACCATCCGGGGCTGGTACAATAGGCCAGTTAGTGGCCGAGGTATCAAGTGGACTCAGTCTCACTCCGCCCCAAGAAAAAAAAAAACCTTTGAAACGTTCTGTGAATACCCCGACTACACGGCGTCATATGCCAGAAAACAGTACACTTCATAGTTACAGCCGTGAGAATCCCAAATCCAACGAAATAATTAGTGTAATATGTGTATATATATATATATATGACGCATATGTATAAATATACACGTATATACGCCAGAAGGAGGTACGCGGTAGCGCAGTTGGTCGAGGTACTATGATACAAACTGGGAGGTCGTGGGTTCGATTCCCGATGAGGACTTTAACCGCCCTATGGCCCTGGGGTCGACTCAACCTCTAACAGAAATGAGTGCCAGGATTCTTCCTGGGGTAAAGGTCGGCCGGCGCGTAAGCCTGACAACCTCACCGCCATCTGTGAGCAGACTGTCTTAGAGGAAATGTATGAGCCTCGACGTCTCACACCCCTATGGGCCTTCACAGCCTGTTACAGGGATGGCTTTACTTTTTTTGCAGAGAGGTGAGTCTAGTTTAGGCCCGGTGCCCGTTGGCTAAGTGTAGACAGCGTGTTGTAAATGGAGCGTACGTCAGGCTCAGGGCGATAGCAGACGTTTAGACAACGATTTCGACAGCGCCTAATTACTGGGTATGATAGTAGTGATTTTCTCGAAACCAGTCAGTGTATGTAGGTACTGTACTAGGCAAATGCTTAGGGAGGTACTGTATAGGCCCTGAACTGATGTGGCCCTCGCAACACGAACTGAACTGAATGAAATTTCATCTGTCACTACTCGCGCTAAGTCAGAGGTATGTGTCAGATTTAATCAAAATCGGCAAGAGAAAAAAAAGAAACGCATAGTTTTTTGAGACGTAAATATTACTTTATGCCGGTTATCAGTGCGGTACTTAAAATTAAACAGACGGTACCGAAAGTAAAATTTGATGACAAGAGTTGTTGACGATCTCTATTGAGATTAATATGAGTCAGGAACGCCGATACTTGCGGATGGACATGAGGAAACCAACGGGTGGTTCTGACCTGCCCCTAACAAGGGGTGTGATTCCGGTTGTGTTACTGGTGCGTCAACCGTTCATCTCTATCAGCGCACAGGAGGAAACCTGCGACACTGTGTTTCGGCGGGAGTGGAATAACATACTTTCATTCTAAATCACTGTCATGTGACCACATATCTGTGCAATAAATCTGACAATCTGAAATTATTATTTCAGGGAATGCATCGTTCTTTGGCGAAACAGGATAAATTTAGTGACGTAATTTGAAATCCGCGGCCCTCCATGTCTGTTCTTCATCCAACTGTTCACGACGTTTCTCTTTCTGTTACAGAACCCCAAGACCCTTCGGTCCTCAACAGATCTGACCATTACAGCCAGACACATAAATATAATAATCTTAAGTTTATTTTTTATTTTGAGAAGTCACAATCCAATGCTGCCAACTTACTGACCTTCCTGTTCTACGACAGTTTCATTCGTATAATATTGCGCGCTATGTTGAAACCAAAATCGTATGGGGTAATTCAGAATTGCGTTCTCAAAATATAACTCTGTAATAATATTCACGGCCGCGCTCTGACAACGTTACTGTGTCCGATCCTCTCTGCTTTAAAACTTCTGACAGACCTGCAAAGCAGACTCAGTAGATAAAATAATGCATAGAACACAAGAGAGGAAGGCAAGGAAACTGAAACTGTATTGTGCCTGACATTTCTGAAAGAAAGATGTCTGTGTTATCGGACATTCTCGGATGTCTGGTTTCGTGCTGAGAGCTGCATTCTCACGGACAGTAGCGCTGTGTTATCTCGCGTTCTGCTCGGGTTTCTGAGCTTAGCAGCCTCCACCGGTCGCTGCCGCTGGTCCTCACACAGCACGTTGCATCATGTCTTAACTGCCCTCACGAGACAGCAGTAATATAATTCCTACAGCGTTAACGTGCCCGGTGCCGTGTGCTTGAATGTCATCACAAGCATTCGCAGACTATAGATAGCTCAGTAGGTATAGTGACGGGTCGGAGTTCGATTCCTGGAGGGAGAAAGACATTTTCTTTACTCCAGACTGGCTCTGAGGCCCACTCAGCCTCCTATCCAATGGGTACCGCAGGGTGATTCCTCGGGAGTAAACGGTCAGGGCGTGAAGCTGACCACTCACCTCCATCTAGTGCTGAGGTCAAGAACGGTGGAGCTGTACCTCCACAGGTCTTCATTGCAAGGTGCTTATTCAATTAAACACGGGGACAACTTTGCCTTTTTTAGTATGACGATGCAGACAAATCACCAGTAGCGGTGCAAAGTGGGGTTTAGACACAGCTTTAATTACGTCATCACGGGTGGAAAAGCATTTCGGGTAGAAGGAGTATTCACTTAGTCACGACACCCGTTTTACTGCATGTTACATAGCATCTAATGACAGAGTGATCTGTAAATCGTGAATTGGGTAGGATCTGGAAGGATACGGTAAGCCTGCTACCACAGCACATGCCTAATGAATACCACATGGCTTCAGTCAACATGTGCTCTTCTGTCCTGAAAATGGAAGCAGCGCGTTCCTCCGAAACGTCAGTATAGATCCATCATATTATACACCACAAGTCACTAATCTTCCTCTGGGAGGAGAATTGAAGTCAGGACATCTCAGATGTGAATCGTCAATGTTATATGTATTTCGGAGTATGCTTAACCCTTTCACCGCCAGCACCGACTACATCCGTTATCTCGGATTCAGGCGCCTGAACACCTGAATTATAGTGCTGAGTTCAACATAATGAGCTTCACAATTTGTATTCCCCTCCAAATATTACTACAATCAAATCAAGGAGGGTGAGATGGGTGAGGCATGTAGGACGCACGGGAGTGAAGCAAATTGCATAAATTGTTATAGTTTTAAAGCCTGAAGGAAGGAGACCACTTGTAGGCCACATACGTAGTTGGCAGGATAATATTAAAATGGACCTTGGTTCATAAATTGCAGGGACTTTCTTCAGTAGGTGAACAACGATCATCTTGTCAAGGATTTTGATCCATGGAGTTAGTTACAGCGGACCTTTGTGAACACGTTAGTGAACTTTAGGTTTACACAAAATGCTAGGAATTTCTACAAAAAATGAGCAACTGTTAGCTTATCAAGAAGAATTTTGCTCCATGAAGTTAGATAGGTAGTCACTTAACGATAAACAGGGTACGAGTAAATGAAATTTGGTTTGGAACGGGCAGTAAACCTGTACAGCTCTTTCATACTGACAGGCCGTGGGGGTGGGGGGAACTGGCCCTCGAGAACTAGAGGTACACGCTCCAGTTCTGCAGGAGGGCCCCAGGGAATGGCAAACATATGTTATGAAGGGAATTATTCCAGTGCAGGCTCGAATGAGTTGTGCAGGACATGTAGCACGAATGGGGGAAGAGATGAATGCGTATAGGGTATTGGTGGGAAAGCCAGAAGGAAATAAATCACCGGGAAGACCAAGATGTAGGTGGGTGGACAATGTTAAAATCAATCTTAGATAGGCTGGAATGGAATGGATTTATCTGGCTCAGGATAGGGACTAGTGGAGGGCTATTGTGAACACGGTAATGAACCTTCAGGTTCCATAAAATGCTGGGAAGTTCTTGAGTAGCTGCACAACTGGCGGCTTCTCACGAAGGGTTCAGCTCCATGGGTGGCCAAGGCTAGCGAATACGTTGAGTGGCTGCTACGAACGACCGTTATGACGTATTACGGCACTGGAAACGGATTTGTCAAAAGCGGATGAAGCAGTAGGGGCACCACTGTCTGCGTCTTGCGTCCCCCCCGTCGTCAAAAAACAGCAGTTCCACCGCAGTAGAGTAAACCCTCGCTAATCCGGTTACACTTAATCCAGATCGAAATATGAAAAATTCTCTTCACCGTTTAGTACGTGCTTTAAAAGACATATGGCATTTAGGAAGGCAGATGAGTCACTTGCCAACTTTAGCAGATAGAGGGTGTCGCGTGGTCAGCGCAGTAAATCCCCACGGCCGTTAATTTTCCTTTTCTAGACCGAAGCCGCTATTTCCTTGAAATAGTTCCTCAATTATCCTCACGAGGCTGAGTGGAACCCGTTCCAGACCCACTACTTCTCAGAAAATCTGGTAGTGCCATAATCGAACCCAAGACCTCTGGAATTGTAGCCAGAAATTCTGATTACTAGACCACAGAGGCGGTATTAACTTCACCGACAAGCGGCGGCCGCTCGGTCGGTATAGTTCGCTTGCGGACTAAAACCATGGAGTTTGTTTTGTTTTTGTTTGATGAGTCACTTGTCTGTTAAGACAAAACTTGAGACAGTCTCTTCAAACTTGCATTATTACGTTCAGAAACAAGTACAACTTCCGAGTCTTATATCGATGAATAATTATTGTAGCGTGTAGAGCTGTTACTGGATAAGTATCTCGAAACAACAACCGTTACTAGGCAACGGCTGGGAGATGAGCAAATATATCAGAGCCGTTATTTGGTAACGCCTTCGCAAAGAAAGCGAGTTCTCATGGAAACGCTTGGAGTACAGCAATGGAAGGTCTGTGTTTTCAGTTGATCCGTGCCGAGGAGTTATAAGGAGGGCAAATGGAGCAAGAAAAGAGAGCTGTCAGTATTCAGTTGTACGGGAGTCTGTGAAGANTTTGATGAGTCACTTGTCTGTTAAGACAAAACTTGAGACAGTCTCTTCAAACTTGCATTATTACGTTCAGAAACAAGTACAACTTCCGAGTCTTATATCGATGAATAAATATTGTAGCGTGTAGAGCTGTTACTGGATAAGTATCTCGAAACAACAACCGTTACTAGGCAACGGCTGGGAGATGAGCAAATATATCAGAGCCGTTATTTGGTAACGCCTTCGCAAAGAAAGCAAGTTCCCATGGAAACGCTTGGAGTACAGCAATGGAAGGTCTGTGTTTTCTGTTGATCCGTGCCGAGGAGTTATAAGGAGGGCAAATGGAGCAAGAAAAGAGAGCTGTCAGTATTCAGTTGTACGGGAGTCTGTGAAGAGAAGACTTGGTCGGTGCAGTTGAAAAATCTCCAATGGAAACGATCCAAAACCCCGTCGACTGTCACTGTATCACCTGACAATATTGTCTTCTTATTGTTCTTAAATAAAGGATCTCCAGTGGTATTTTGTTATTTATTTTCATCATTATTTTCCATAATAATTTCCATCATAATTATTTTCCATTTTTTGTATTCTGAGTTTTTTTGGTCTTTTTGGGCCACCTTCTGTTTCACTAATCCGGATGACCCCCCCCCAACTACTCCGGATTAGCGAGCGTTTACTACATAGGAAGCTCTTGTTCCGGGAAGTTTACGTATGTTTACATGTATCTACAGTTTAGTAGGAGCCGGGGTAGCGTGGTCGGTATAACGACTGAGGGGTCGGAGTTCGAGTCCCGGTAGGGTCTCGAATTTTCTCCTCTCCAAATCGTTCAGACCGGCTCTGGGGCGCACCCAACCTTCTATCCAATGGTTTCAGGGGGTTCTTTCCCCGGGGGTAAAGCAGGAGGGGCATGAAGCTGACCACTCACTTTCATCTTGTGCCGAGGTCAAGAAAATGTGGATCTATACACCAACTCCCCCACACGTCTTCATGGCTTAGTGCGTAATTCGCTGAGCACAGGGACAACTTTATCTTGATGTACATTTTAGTATTACGAGTGTATTAATAATCTGTGGAAGTTCTTAAGAATGTAGGGACTGAAACAATGCTTTTATGTTGCTTATTTAACGACGCTGCCAGTATCGAGACTGCATTGCGTTGATAGGATGCGTGATGAATGTGGAGCAGCTGGTGGTATGAGAATCGGCAGGGGAAACTGAAGTATTTGGATAGAAGCTTCCACAGTGCCACTTTGTCCGCCAAAAAATCCCACATGACTTGACCTGGAGTCAAACCATAGTCGCTGCTGTAGGAAGCTGGCGACTAACCGCCTGAGTTATGGCACGGTCTTGTAATAACAGTTTATGAAAACATTTGTTATTATTACGAGTATATAAAACGCAACACAATTGTGCAAGCATAAATGCGAGCATAGTGCAGTAGTAATGAGCTTATGCTTAGAGCGCAGGAAAGTTACCGTGTAACTGAATTATTACTATGTTCCAGGCCTCACTTACAGCCCAACCAAGACTCACATCCTACAGTAGAAATATACTTTACAGAGACGGCGATTGGCCATGGCTAACAGCGTTTTCCAACCTGGGTCGCAGTTGACTTCGTCTCATGTGACACACAACCTAGAAACATGCTCTACAGCATCAATTTGCGAACGTTTAAAAACGAATCTTGCAACGCACCGCCGGAATTGAAGAAACAAAACCGAAGTTTGACTAACAGAACTCCATTCCAAACAAACCAAATTAGAACAATTACAGGAAAGTGTTTGGGCTGTTACGAGCCAAGTTAGGTCCGACATACAAGCAGAAAATGAAACGTTACTANCACTATGTTCCAGGCCTCACTTACCGCCCAACCAAGACTCACGTCCTACAGTAGAAATATACTTTATAGAGAGCGCGATTGGCCATGGCTAACAGCGTTTTCCAACCTGGGTCGCAGCTAACTTCGTCTCAAGTGACGCACAACCTAGAAACACGCTCTACAGAATCAAGTTGCGAACGTTTAAAAACGAATCTTGCAACGCACCGCCGGAATTGAAGAAACAAAACCGAAGTTTGACTAACAGAACTCCATTCCAAACAAACCAAATTAGAACAATTACAGGAAAGTGTTTGGGCTGTTACGAGCCAAGTTAGGTCCGACATACAAGCAGAAAATGAAACGTTACTACAAAGTTTCGAGGCTCAAACCAGGGAAATCAGAAAGGAATTAAATAGTAGGCTGGAATCAGAAGCCAGACATGTCTCCCAGCTAGTTACGCAGGTGCAAACTGAAATAGCATCTAAATTGGCAGCAGTCAAGACGCAGCCACAGAGCATAAGTAACGAGTTCAACTCTAGGTTAGACCAGTCCAATACCAGCACCCAATTTGTAGTCAATGAACTTGCGGATNGAAACCAAATTAGAACAGTTACAGGAAAGTGTGCGGGCTGTTATGAGCCAAGTTAGGTCCGACATACAAGCAGAAAATGAAACGTTACTACAAAGTTTCGAGACTCAAACAAAGGAATTAAATAGTAGGCTGGAATCAGAAACCAGACATGTCTCCCAGCTAGTTACGCAGGTGCAAACTGAAATAGCATCTAAATTGGCAGCAGTCAAGACGCAGCCACAGAGCATAAGTAACGAGTTCAACTCTAGGTTAGACCAGTCCAATACCAGCACCCAATTTGTAGTCAATGAACTTGCGGATCAGATGCAGGAGCACTGATCTGAAGTGAGCAATCAGATGGTATGACAGAAAAGAGCCTAGGAAAGTTATCGCAGGCAACCACTCAGGAATTAGGAAGGCAATTTGAGATGGTAAACGAGTGGTAGTTNACTCAAACAAAGGAATTAAATAGTAGGCTGGAATCAGAAACCAGACATGTCTCCCAGCTAGTTACGCAGGTGCAAACTGAAATAGCATCTGAATTGGCAGCAGTCAAGACGCAGCCACAGAGCTTAAGTAACGAGTTCGACTCTAGGTTAGGCCAGTCCAATACCAGCACCCAATTTGTAGTCAATGAACTTGCGGATCAGATGCAGGAGCACTGATCTGAAGTGAGCAATCAGATGGTATGACAGAAAAGAGCCTAGGAAAGTTATCGCAGGCAACCACTCAGGAATTAGGAAGGCAATTTGAGATGGTAAACGAGTGGTAGTTCAAGATCTTCAACATGCCACATCTCCTTCTGCCGGACCAGCCAATGACCCTCCGACGGAACCTGAAGGGACTGAAGCAAGCGGTGCATTGGTCAGTGAAAGTCAGCTGTACTCACCAGCCAGCCCTCTGTAATACTTTGACTAATGAAAGCAGCATGAATGGGTGTATGGTGCATGGCACCACAGGGAATGTATCCTTGTCGGGTTATCTAAAAAACTCAGAACTTCCATTACCTCTTTTTGACCATGCAACAGAGACCAAACCTGTATTTCATCTTCTGAGGTTGGATGAATTTATTAACTTCCGTAATGAGCCGAAACCCCTTTGTTTGGCAGTCGTGTTCCAATCCATAGTGGGACACATAGGCAAGCAATGGGTAGAGGCTGTAATGCACAAAGCAGTGGGCAGAAAATCCAATCACTGACAGTTCATGAGTAGCAGCTCTGTAAGTTGGTTATGGTTTTAACTGTTGTCACTCTTTTTTAGCCATGAGGCAAAGACTGAATACCAACTTTGTTGTATATGAACTAGATAAAATGCCAATAGAAACTTACATGTTGCAAACTGTCTAGGGTGATGAAGCTGTAAGTCATAAGTGTATCCGAATGATTTAAATGATTCAAAGATGGGCATGAGGATCTTCAGTATTATCCAAGAAGCAGGTGTCCTTCGATCTCTCGAAATGCAGACAGAATAGTAGATGTCTTTGAAATGGTGATACGAGATCGTCAATGGGCTCTCAGAATGATGGTGAAACAATGACTATTCGTCTGATCCTCCATGAATATTTACAGAGAAGGAAAATCTGAAAAAAGTTCATGCCACACAGACTCATGGAAGAGCAGAAACATTGGAGACTCACATCACATCAAGACTTCATTCAGACTTGTCAAGATAATCCCAACTGACTGCATTTCTGGTGTCCACTCAGTCTTTAACTGAAACGAGTACCAGGAATCTACCTGGGGGTAAAGGGCGGCTGGCACATAAGGATGACAAACTCGGTGCCCTCTGTGAGCTTACTGTCTACAAAATGTAGGGGCTTCAACATTTTACACCCGTATGGGCCTCCATGGCGTCATAGAGATAGCTTAGGGAGAAAACTACCATTGAAGGAAAGAGGTTTCACAATGTTGTGAAACGACCAAACTGAACATTGTTCCTTTGAAAGCCTCTTGACAACTTTTTCAAAAACTTTCTAAACAATTCAACACATGTATTAAAGTAGGGGGTGATTACTTTCAATAAAAATGAAACAATTTTTGATTTCCTTGTATTCTTTCTTTTTCCACACCAGTCTGGGAACTTCATTGCCAGACCCAGTATTTGATGCAGTATATACACAGATTACAATGAAACTTGGAATTAGCACTATGCCCATGGAGCCCACCCTACGTCAATACTTCTAATTTCCTACCAGTTCCATGCTGCAAACTTCAGAATATCACACCCTAAGCTAGTCAAATCAAATGTTCATTACTATGCTCTTTTAAGATCCCAGCCCAGGATATTACCCAAAGCCATATGTAAGTCTTATGAGAACAGTTTCTTGATGTAATTGTGCATAATCATCATTTAGAAGAACCCTCAATTAATTCAAGAATCAATCATTTCCCTACAGATTCATCAAATAAGAATTTCACTGTTCTACGGAAATCAACACTTTCTATAATTATGAATTTATAACTTCACCAGCCTGTGCAAAAGAGATGACAGTATTTAACGGACATCAGGGTAGGAAGTTTCCATGAGTATGAGAGAGACAAATTCACTGCACAGCTCCTGCATGATCACAAGAATAACTGTATCATGTGACTACTTAAGTATAAGTAAGACACACTATAAAGGTTTCAATTTCCAGGAGTGCACTATCAATCATGATTACGAAGGAAGTTTCAGCTGGTACTTTCATACCATTATAAGGTTAAAATGAGCAACTTTCACACTGTCATTTACATTTTATTACAGAAAAACAACCATATACAATTCTCATAATTTTATCAAAATTAACTTGAGATCATTCCAATCCATGCAAGTGGCATCAATCACAAAAATTATTTCTTCTAATTTAATTTGACTGAATCAATCAATAAACCAATCACACCTTCAAGCATCACTTTGTACAGCACTCATTAAATAAGCAGGTTACAAAACTCTGATATTCAATTCTGATCTCAAACTAACTTTGATTTCAAAATTATTCACTTATGAGTTTGCATTAGGGCCTCTCCTGCGGCCAAAACCCTGAACAACATTCACAAACCGGCGATTGTACTGTATACGTCGCTTGGCACGGCCAGTCTTTTTCTTCTTCTTCTCTTGTTTGTCCACCTGAAAAACACAAATGTAAAATTATTATACTACTGTGAGTACAGACCAAGGTATGCATATGTTACTGTGAATGTGGATACCCGCAGACTGTACACATTTACCAAAAAGTGTATGATATAATTTATTACACAAAGACAGATTATGTGCCTTTCTGATATACATGGCATTGGAGAATGTCAATAAGGTTTACTGAAATGCTGCAAACTGTTATTTGCTGTACACACTCAAGCACACGATTTCTTGCTACTAATGAAACTTTGAATGATGCATTACATCTGATGATTTAAACGTATGATTGCATTGTTATGAGCTTAGGGTTCATTACTCTTCCTTACCTTGGGNCGTACACACTCAAGCACACGATTTCTTGCTACTCATGAAACTTTGAGTGATGCATTACATCTGATGATTTAAACGTATGATTTGCATTGTTATGAGCTTAGGGTTCATTACTCTTCCTTACCTTGGGGGTCTGACCTTTGACTTTGCCAGCACGAGCCAAGGAGCCGTGCACCTTCCCGCCCTTCACAGAAACACTGACATCGATGCTTAAGCATCGCAGGTTGGTAACAAGATCATCCTCATTCAGAGGTGACCCACTACAGTAGAGGTGAACTTCTTCCACAGGAATGCTCTCCAACTCAGCTACTTGCTCCTGCAAAAGCCAACACAAAATTTTAAACACCACCACAACTGGTGGGGGGACTGATTTGAAATCTCAAATTTAGGGAGCCCCACCCCCCAAAAAATAGGAAGGGCAATTGTTTGAGATTAATTATGCATGTTCTTCAGTGCTGTATCAACTGTAAGCATGATGGCACAACTGTGAATGATGAATCAGAAATGACAACGAAGGAAACGGTTGTGGTCTCAGCCTTTCGCTGTGAAACAAGTTCATCCTCTGCAATCATCTCAGAGCCTGCTGCACATCACCAAACCACTCTGGTGGAACAAAGACACTGATCCAGCCTACCCAGGCCACCAATATTTGGACTGAGAGCACCACTGACAAGTGCATAGGTCAGCAGCAGAAACCAGAACTGCATCAAACTCCTGACACGCGCACAACAATTCATATTCATGCACAAATTGAGAAACTTCCAACTTCACAACCTAAACATGAAACCCAGCTCCTATACACGGCATCCATGAGATTTCTGAGAAGAATGTTCAAACCCAGCACTGATTTTATCCAATTTCCCTTCTGTGAGTTCTCTCCATTTTCTTTCTTTTCTGGGGACCCAACTATTTCTTTCTCAGTCCTAACCCATTAACAACTGCATGAACAGTTCTACTCTACATAGCCATAACAACATAAAAATTATGCTGAAATCTTCCCTTTATACAACCACTTTTCACTCAGGTATCGGACGTGAACACTTCTCACTCCAAAGTCTAACTCACACATGGCATTTCAACATAGGAAATAAGAAGACCAAGTGAATCTCTGCTTACTGTACAGGTCAAATGCAGTAGCTACAGTAACATGAGGCCCAGGATTTATGAGTGGGTTAGCATATAACTGCATTGCTTCCTTCACAGCAGCTGTTCAATGATTTATTTGGATAAAATAAAAAAGGACTTTCAGTATGTACACACGCTTGCTGTTATGGTATTGTTCGAAAACGAAATATCCGTATGTCAACTTGATTAGGCAAGTGTGTGACATTTCTGCCTCAGCAGCAGAATGATTTGCAACAACTTCTTCTCCCATGATCACACTGTATAATGATGAGCCTAAAGGCACCATCTGCCTACAGGAACTGCAGGAAGCCATCAAAAACCTCAGACAGGAATGCACACTTTTGGAAGGAACTTAAAATGTTTTCCTCCAAAATGCCATGGTAGTTCATGCTTGCAGTTTATTTAGTATGCTGTAATAACTTTGATAACACAGTGCTAAAGCACTGGATGAAAGCAAGTAATGAACTGGAGAGCATGTAGTAGGAAATGGTCATATACCAATTTATGGTAGTATCCCAGCACTTTCTCTCAGCAACCAAAAAAAAAATCAATCTCTTCCAAATGTCTTTCTATTTGGGTCAAACTGGCTCAATTCACCCAGTTCAGTCAACTATAACCATTAATTAATACAAATATAAAGCAGTTTAGCTGACAAATTTTAGTAAAACTCCCAAATATTACTTTTATGAAAATCTGCTCATTTCTTCACAAGTTTACATGTGAATAGACAGGCATGGCAAAGCTGACAGGGCAATTCTGCAACTCTTCGCTGTAAATGCATCACATCACATAAGTTTCTTGCATTTTGGTGTTTCTAAACTCTGTGAAATAAAGTGTTCAAAATTGTACTTTGAGGAAAGCACATCAACCACTGATCCAGTTATAAGTAGAAGTGAAGTAATTCACTTACTCTGATCTGCCCAACAGACTCACTGCCTTCACAGTCAATAACATGACTCCCCTGTCCTCGTACAAGCAGCTGCATTATGCTTTAATCTGAAAAAGAAAGAACGCTTAATTAACACATTCACTGAAGTCAATTCATTGGTCAACCTTTAATACTGCTAGACCTCAACTGTGATTTCACACAAACTTTCATTTTGTTTGAATAAAACCACATTACACTGTATCACCAATGCACAGAGGTCCATAGATGGGTCACTTACATCACTAGGCATTACCCACTGCCTAGTACTTCCTTCTTTCTTCATTTCCCTCTACCTAGCCTTACATTTATAATGCACTTCTGTTTAGTCCATGCAATAACAAGGCAGCTCCCATGAGATATGACAGTTGAATGAAGTCACAGTAAATCTCTGGTGACGTATCTATCACCTTTGGGTTGGTTGCCTATGTCAAACTAGGTCATTGCTGTGAAAGGAACAGTGTAGCCTTAAAAGTCCAGGAATCATACCCACACTTGTTTCCCTAAGCTAGTGGAGACTAAATCTAGTCATCTATCTCACTTTGGGTTTATCTGTAAAGCCCACATGTTCACCCCTGAGCTTCAGATTTCTAAGCAATTGTATCCTTCTGTTTTCCTTTTGTCAACTTAAAGCTTTCACCCTTACTATGAGGGAGTGCCTGCTTTTCTTCAGATCTCTGAAGTGTGAGGAAGCAGATCCTTAAATAACCCAGTATGCACCATGACCAGTAAAGAAGAAAGTGCCCAAATTTAAAGGGACTGCACTCGTGCAGTCAACAATTATGTGCACCTCACTGCCAATAGCCAATGAGAAGCTGTAAATTTGAAACCTTTCTTTTCAAAGCAACAAAGAGGGATGCTATGACTTAATGTCTTTGACACTAAGCAGTCTCAATTTGGGCTTTGAGCAAGTCGGACATATTCTGTCACATTAGTGTGCAAGCATGGTCAGTTGTAACTGTTCGTCAATTTATTTTAAAGTCATAACCTGACCTGCCGGTTACACATATATGTAGATGAATTACATGTTAATATATACTGGTTTTTCTGCGTGTAAATGGTTTTACTGCATTGCACAAAAAATGAAAACGAAGCTTCTTTATGTCACCTACTCGTATACTACTTAAATGCACACTGTATATCCTTGAGAAGAACTCAAGCTCAAGTGTAGTGGCTGGCTACATAAAATTCTTCCCACAACTTGGAACAATTATTTTCTTTCAAATGCTTCAATCTATATTGTGAGACTAACAGAGATACAAATAATGATTACACAAGGTATTCCGTGTATAATTTCCAACAGCTGGAGTTGGGTCAGCGACTGGCTAGAGACTGGACAGTCAAGATTCGATTCCTGGCAGGAGCAACAGATTTACATCTACACCACAGCCTCTATTTATAAAGTGTATTTGTTTGCCTGGGATGGCAAGCGTAACATGTATCACGGCATTCATAAATGTTAGTGCCCAGCAATGTAAGTGTATTACCCCAAAATAGGTCGTACTGTTAATTACCACCCTAGCAATTATGAAATCTGAAATTATTCGTTGTTTATCTTCCACATAATTGTCAAAACTGACTTGCTTTATGGACTGATTAGACACCTGGCATCAAACAACAAACTGCATGCACAAAAAGTGACATCCTAATACACAATGCAAGACAAAGCAAGTAATATATACCTTTTTTCCTCTCGAGCTTCTGAAATGTTGAAAACTCTAATAAAAGCGGCTTTCTTTTCATACGGAAAACACGCCTTCTGTCCACCAAACCACTTCCGGAACAAATAAGACGCAAACCGGTATCCCGCGGAAACTCAATTGGTGACCTCGTGACGTCACGACTACACTACTACACTATCTATAATCAGCTTTTGGTATAAGATGGGTGACGTCAGTGCTGAGAGCACGGTCGGTAAGAAGGCATTCTATCGTATCAGTTTGTGCCCCCCCCCCAAGGGACACGTAGTTCTGAAGAATACCAACAAATAATTTAATACAGTATTATATTTAAGCATCCTGTTACACTCTACACAATACATGACACAAACTCCGTCCTAAGTGCAAAAATTTATTGTAGTTCTTACGTCTTCCTTTCTTCTACACATGTTTCGGCCGTAAATGGCCATCATCAGGTGTATATTCTCATGTAGCTGCTACACTGCCGGTAGTGGAAAACTGGAAAACACTGGAAAACACCAGTCTTCCCAATTATTCACTTCTCCGTTGCTAACAGGTCCCATATATCAGAATCCTTCCCGCTTATATCTGTCAGATATTTACAAAATCTTTGTTAACCTACACACGTCAATTTGATTTTTCGAAAACTGGCACGAATCAGAGTTCTTCTTGATGAGTTTGTGTTTCAGCTAGCCAAGAAATTCCTAATCTTTAAAAAAACAGGTATTCACAGGAGTCCGTAAGTGAACTGTCCTAAGCCAGTTGAATCTGGTCCGCATCCTCAGACTCTTTCTGTAAGGACCTCATTAATACTCGTAGTAGCCTCCCACCTACACCTACGATTCCAAAGCCGTGTGCTCCATAACTTTGCCAGACTAAAATATTTCACGCATTTCTCATCTCATGCTACCCGCACAATCTGTTTCTTTCATACTGATTTTTATCGTTCAAATAATATTTCTTAGGTGAAAGAAAAATATACGTTTGCTTCAGATAAGTTTAAAATACGTAAGTACTGATCCGTACAAGTATCTCAAATTTCAATCGCCTTATTGTTCTTTCATTGTTTTCTCCACGTTTCCATGGATTTTATATTTTATCATAAAATGCTCTCCTCAATTTGAATGCCCTGTTCCTACGGATTTTTGTAAAGTTCTGTAATTGTTTTCTTGTAAAACATCTCGTTTAAAGCCTGCTCTTGGGTATTTCGTGACATATATATTACAAAAGAGTGTTCGGAGGAATTTGACGGAATACGTGTATTTTTGTCCTCTTGCCAGAATGAATTTCTGTAGGTTGCAATAAGGTCCTTCATATTTTTCATTATACTATTATTGTTGTTGAAAAATATTATGTATTCAATGCGCCCTCAGTCGCGCAGCATGTAGCCTGTCGCTATACCGACTGAGCTATCAATCCAGTTTAAAATGTGGAAATATTGCATTATCTTTGATCAAAGTTCAAAATTAATTCTGTTTTTGTTCTTGTAGTTTAATGGCACTCACCATACAGAGCTGCGTGATGTTGAGTATAAATAATTTTGTAAGTTGAATAATTTTGGTCTTTCTACAAAATTATTAGGAGCTACACAAGAAATTCCCGAGAGATCGATCACCATCGATCCATCGATCGTTACTCTTACTGATATCCAAAATGAGAGTTCGTCCGGTGTTAATGGAGATGACCGGTGATGACACTCAAGTTTTCATCAATGATAGTAGTGAAACAATTGAGGTAACGAGTGTTTGTTGTCATAAATTTAAAATAGAACTCAGATCAGCACAAAAAACTATTGAACTGCTACACGCCCAATCGTACCGTAAGTACAGATTCATGTTACTTCCACAGTTCTAACTCAAGGGGGGGAACTGGGTTCTTATGTTCATGAATCTCCGCTGGCACATCTGGCTAACCTGACTTAGGATTTTTCATGGTTTTTCACAGTACCACCAGGCAAATGTTGATTGGACTTAGTATCCCTAATCAGGCACCAAGATTTTTGAATACATTATTTACTAACCATCAACCATTTGATACTATATAGTTTCCGCTACGAAGTGTGTTGTGAAATCATGAAAGGAAATGTGGTGCAGGAGCAGTTTTGCATGTTATTAATAATCGGACACAACTTTCAGCTCCAGAAGAGATACTGTCCAACATCAAGATTGAGCCCGACGACAGCGAACTGGAGCTACAGATAGCCCTCAAGAAAGCATGCAGACTGAAGCTGCAGGAGACTGTTACAGAATTAAAGAACAGTGTAGGAAAGGTAAATCACATCGGCAGATTTCCTTTTTAATCCTTCTCACAAATGTTTAGCTGTAGTAGGGGTCATTTCTGTTGTTCAGTCGAGGCCATCTTCCCCTTACCTGCCTCTCTGCTTTTCCTCCCTGATGCAAGAGAGGAGCAGCCCTATGGATAGGAGGTGGGAGGTGATGAATTTGTCCCTAGCTACAGAATCCTGTGCCATGTTTAGTTCCTACAATGTCTCCATATGTTCCAGTTATAAAATGTTGCACAGAACTTTGTAGTAAAGTTCATTATGATGTTTCCTCCTTGGTTACTGTAGAAAACCATTGTACTCTAGAGAAAGTATATTGTAATTTAACCTGCAGGATATTAAATTGTTTCTCTCACAGTCTGTTGTAGTGGGCCTCAAACAAGTAAATCATATCACCACATTTAAGTAATATCATCATCCTTTCTTACTGTGCTACAAACTGAAAGGTCATGGGTTCAATTCCCAGTTAGGTAATTGGATTTTTAGATTGACTGAATCCTTCCAGTCACACTATGACCCTGGGGTCAACTCAGCCTCTAAGAGAATGAGTACCAGGAATATTCTTGGAGGGTAAAGGGCGGACAGCATGTAAGGCTGACAACCTCACCGCCATCTGTGTGCTTATTATCGAGAAAGTATGGGAGTCTCGACGTCTCGCACCCCTATAGGCCTCCATGGCCTGTTACAGGGAGAGCTCTACCTTTTTTTATACTATCATCCTTTCTTGTATTTTGGTTATTCAGACCTGTTATGACCTCCTGTCAAATAGGTACCAGGGGCTGTTTCCCTGGGTGTGGGAGTGGCGTGGAGCTGGCCACTGACCTCCATCTAGAGCATAAGTATTTAAGCATAGGGACAGCTTTGCATTTGTGGATACTACAAAACAGAATGCTATATAGCTACATAATTTAACTGTTTGTGATTTGTGATGTTTGTAGGTGGCAGAGTCAGTATTGAAGAGAAACTCAGAAGGAAACATGGAAGGTGGTTCCAGTGTGCTGAATGCTACAGCAGAATTCTGCTGTACGTTGGGTGACATCCCCATTTATGGTCTGGCTGACAACTGATGATGACGCTCAGGAACTGCTTGTGAGTGCAGCATAACCGTCTGCAGATAAATGTACACTTGGCAAGGCACTTTGATTTAGCATGTGTCAAGACTAGAACAGTCCATTGCCCGTCTACGGTTAGTTACTGCAGCTGCAACAGAATTGGAATATATTTTAATTACAGTTGAATTCCATGATAATGGATAAATAAATTATTGAACTGGAAACATCCAACAGAAATCCTAGAAATGAAAGCACTCGTTATAAAATAAGAATGTGACAGTTGAGATGGTATAACCTTTTTCTTCTTCTTGACAAGTCGTACCTTCTGGGAAAAAATGCTGTATAATGTGATAAGGTCCATAAGCATTTTGAAGGAATGTCAGTAGACTTACAGGATGTGACTTCCCAGAAGATAGTGACTTTCTTAATCTCCTCTACAAGAATCTCAAATCCAGTCTTTTTCCCCCATCTGTTATTTCTTCTTTCTCCCTGTGCCATGTGCATGATGCAAAGGTAGAAGAGACGCTACTAGGAATTATGTGTGAAATTGAAATAGGGATGAATAAATAGCTCAGAACAT
>NW_019739237.1:902360-903154 GCF_002891405.2 Cryptotermes secundus
AGTTGAGACTGGTGAGTCATTAGCAGATTCTTTATGTACAGCATAAGCCTATTCAAATTAAGAGATATTGACACTTTAGTATTGGTTTTAATTGTGCGTTTATATTTTAAGTATTTCATAAATTGTGTGCTGTATTTAATCTTATACTGCAGTTTTGTTAGGGGTTTTAGTAGGAACACATTAATCATAACTGTTTAATATTTGTAGTGGTAGGATAGTTGGTTGAAGCACTATGTTACAAGTTGGAAGGTCGTGGGTTCAAATCCTGATGAGGCCATTTTTTTCACTTGACCTAATACTTCCAGCTGCACTATGGTCCTGGGGTCTACTCAGCCTCTTAACAGAAATGAGTACCAGGAATTTTCATAGGTGGTAAAGTGCGGCTGGTGCGTAAGGCTGACAACCTCACCGCCATCGATGAGCTGATTGTCTAGAAAATGTGGGAGCCTTAATGTCTCACAACTCTATGGACCTCCACGGTCTGTTACATGGATAGCTTTACTTTTTTTTTAATTACTGTATAGTGTCTTGGTATGTAATGAATGTCACTCATGAACAGTGCCGTCTTCTGAGATGTGGCACTGTATAGATATTGCGTAAACCGATGTTTTGGAGGAACGTATTGCCTCCATCTTCAGGGTATAAAAATCCACAAGCGAGGAACTAGTGTGAGCAGGTGGCTTGAGAATAAGTCACTTAAGTTGTCCTGTAGCTGTCAAGTCTTCTCCGCAGCAGACCTTAGGGAAGAGAGTCATCATGGACACAAGGGACAGCCACTTGCTTTGATTATGGAG
>NW_019739237.1:904437-914210 GCF_002891405.2 Cryptotermes secundus
ACAGTGACTTTAATGCTGTCTCTGTTTCTAATTTTGGATACCTGTCTCATGAATTTCATGGAAAGAGACCTGTCAGAAATAAAGTGGAGAAACGAATGAAGGAAACTGAACAGGAGGGAGTGAGTATCAGTCCAAATGTGGTCATGAGCTCTTATTTCTAATACCAGCCGGAAGGTCATGGGTTCAAATCCCGATGAAGTAACTGGATTTTTTTCAGTTGACCTAATCCTTCCAGCTGCACTATGGCCCTGGGGTCAACTGAGCCTCTAATAGAAATGAGTACCAGGAATATTCTTGGGGGTAAAGGTCGACCGGCGCATAGAGCTGACACTCTTGCCGTCATCTTGAGCCGATTCTCTTTAAAATGTGGGAACCTCAACATCTCACAACCCTATGGCCCTCCATGGCTTGTCACAGGGATACATTTACTTTATTTTAGTATATTGTAGCACCCTGCTGCACTTCATTTTGTACCAAATTGTTTCACAGTCTCATGTGCAGCACGTCTTTCCGTAAAACTTTCTAAAAGTTATCCACTTACATGTTTCAACCTATAAAGTCATCATCAGGTGTTTTTTTTTTTTAATTATAAATGAGGAAACTGCTGTGCTTCTATATTGTGGTTGTTGGTCATCACTATGCAGTCCCTTCTATGCGTGCGTATATAGGAAGTGGCGCGTTCTGCCTGTTGTGTTATGCTGCATGTTCCCCTTGAACTTCGTAACACAACAGACAGAACAGCACGCCACTTCCTGTATACACGCGCATAGAAGGGACCACATAGTGATGACCAACAACCACAATATAGAAGCACAGAAGTTTCTTCATTTATAATTTAAAAAAACACCTGATGATGACCTTATAGGTCAAAACATGTACTGAATAACTTCCAGAAAGTTCAATAGAAAGACGTGCTGCACATGAGACTGTGAAACCATCTGATGCTGTTTCTAAATGGTGCTCCATAAAAAGTAAAAAAGTAAAAGTAAAGCTATCCCTGTAACAGACCGTGAAGGCCCATAGGGTTGTGAGTTGTTAAGGGTCCCACATTACCTTGGCAGTCGGCTCAAAGGTGGTGGTAAGGTTGTGAGCCTTACATGCCTGCCGTGCTTCACTCCCCAGGAAAATCATTTAATTAAGTCCTGGTACTCATTTCTGCTAGAGGCTGAGTAAACCCCAGGGCCTAGTGCAGCCGGAAGGATTAGGTCAATTGAAAATGGTGCTCCATAAGGAAGCAAATTTTAGTTACTGTTACATGTCCATGATTCCACATAGCAGATAGATACCCATCCGCACTTTTTGTGCATTCATTTTCTGCTGACTACAAACATACACAGTAGCTTCAGTCCTGGGACAGAAGCGAATACTGCAACTTTGTGACAAGTCAGATGGAGCCTGCTCATAAAACACACAGCATATTTGTTCAGTTGTCATTAGGCTAGTAGACATAGACACAGACCACGGGTTGGAAATTGGGAGAAATTGATGACTTCAAGCAGCAGACTAACTTAAAATTTGGCCAGCTGTTAGGATAATCAGTGACATGCAGATATTACAGAATGTTTAAGGGCAAACAGACTGTGCCCCATCTGATGATGATTATTTTTTTTTTTTTTTGTTTCCAGTTGATGAAACAGATGAACTCAACAGACACCCACTCAGAACACTTAGCCTCTTGCATCAGAAGCAGAAAGAAATGCAGTCTCCATTCGTGGTCCTTAGTGGCGGTAAACAACCATGAGTATGCCTTTTGTCTGCACTCATTGAAAAGAACAACCAGTTCTAATTAAAAAAAATTGTATTCATTAACTGACAGACTTAGACACGAGAACACAGATTACTAGATGAAACCAATGAACTAAGTTCAAAATTTGTCTAATCTTGACATTGGAAATAACAGTAATTCATAGCTTTAACTTAAAGGCTGAGTAGATGGGAAGCCATATAGTAATGTCGATAATGTCATATGGTGATTATACTGCTACAAAGTAAATATTTGTTTTTCTCTGAGCATGTCACTTGTCTTGTTATAATTTGTAGACTGTAAACTGTAAAGTGTCATTTTAATGATGGATTGATTAATAAGACTTTCCCCCTTGGTACTTTGAAGCTTTACTAAACATTTCTGTTTTTGATGCAGAATATGAAATTTCATTTTCAAAAAGAAAACCACCATGTGAGGTTTTTGTGAGATCTTCAATTTTAACATGAGCATTACTACATTTTCTTTATTTCTTTCTTTTTCAGGGCAACCATCTCAGAAACAAGACTGCAAATTCTTCATGAAATATGCTGGCACCAACTCTGAACTTTGGCGTGGACTTATGTTTTTATTGTTCCTTACTGTCTTTATTGTTCCTTACTGTCTGGAATATCATCTCTATTTTTAAATAAGACACAGCTTGCAGCTGCCGACAGTGCATAAGTGTACTGGAAGGAAGGCCACAGAGTTTATGTCACATTAAAATGAGTACAGTGGTTCTCCTGCTGGTACCTGGAAGCTGAAAAGTACAATTTCTAGTGATTAGTTGCTTGCTTATAGGACTTGAGCCAGATGAACAGCCTCTAAGCTAAATCAGACATTAATCAGTAATTACATTTGGCCATTCTTGATTGCAATAGCAATATTGTATCCTTCCAAGGGAAGAAAGAAACCCTTGTTCAGTTGTAGGCCAGTATGAAAAGCTGTAAAATTATACAAGCAACAGAATCAGAAGATGTACAGTCTACTGCAAATCATTGTAAAGCACCACTGATATATCACAGAAACATTTGTAATGGGTTATAAAAGTAACTTGGTTCATCCTGGTCTGTCACACTAGTAATGTATATAAGGTTTTTAACCACTGTCCAGTGTGATTGATAAAAATTGTGTTTAATTTTGCATCCTTTATATGTTTCAGTCAAAACGACCATCTTCAGAAGGATATTATTAGCACGTATGGAAACTACTGTTACGTGTCATACATATACATGTTATATCTATTTACTAATATTAAGATGTACATTGATTTGTTAAAACATCTAAAAATTATTACAATTAGTCTGTTTACAAAATAATGTTCAGTATTTGTTTTAAATTAGAACCAATTTGGTTTCTTGTCTGTACACTTTTGTAATAATTTTAGATGTTTTAACAAATCAATGTACATCTTAACCTTTAAGGTACGAACTTTTAAATTCCCGGGAGCCCCCTGCGGCCGGTATTTAAATGACCCTGATTAATTAAATTTGCAAACCGTCAGAAAAAAATCCATATTTTCCGTTCTATGCAACATCATCATCATCAGTAATCTGTCAGGCGACAGGTCCACAGTCTCTTCCAAAACAGTTTCTCCACTTAATGCGATCTTCTGTTTTTGGAAAGAGACTATCCAGGAAAAGTGATAATGTGGTAGTTTTTCCATTTGCTTTCCACATCGCAGTACAACAGCCGTTCAAACCACTCTGGTCACGCCTGTTGCTATACGAACTTGAACCATCTCGAGCATCATTTGCTCTGTGCATCAAGTCGCTGCTGATGACGCTGCTTCCGACATCAGTTTTTGGTGTCTCTCTTCGTCTGATGCCTACCCTTTGACCTGTCCAGCAAGGGAGGCCCTGCCAGTAGCTACGCTACCGCTGGTATAGCTCTCAGGGTCCTTGGCATACTCAAACCCCCTCACCACGATAAGGTGGAGACACCAAGAAATAGAAACTAAAAATAACCTGAAAGATAATAAATTTTTCTACATGTACACAGGAGAGCAATTTTTACAAATGAAAATTAACTGTGATTATTTTGTCATGAATTGCAAAATATAATCTTTATTATATATGTCATGAAATTCCAAAGGACTTACCCATTATTTATTCTTCAGCCTTGAATCATGGTGATATTGTAAATATAATCACACTATATACTCTTACAATAATATTTTGTTCAGACTATACACGAATTTGAACTGCGTCACTTCACAGTTTATGATAACTCACACTCGATGCGCGTGTACTACTTGTCGAAGCAGCCGAACAGACACAGCGCAGCGTGACACTTCATGTGCTTCTGCACTTCTTATTCTGAGAACAAATATGTCTTAGTTTCCCTTTGGTTGGCCAGTATTGTGAATATTTCACCTCCAGTCGCCTCAGTTGGGCCCCCTGATAAATTTGGCCCTCCCCTGAGAAACGCCACTGACCATGATATTCGGGTTGTGCGATTGAAGAATTATCTTGGGGGAGGGGGGTTTCTAGGAAAATCGAATAAATTATGTTGATTGACCAAGCGACACTCACCTGTTGGTAATATTCGCAAAATAGTGATGCAAAGTAAATATAATACTAGTCGAAAGGAGTGCCAGTCTGACACATAGTGAAAATCGCAGTGGCGAAGATGCCTTTACTCACAAAGTAACACTGGCTCAGTGGGTTTATACCTCTTCCAAGATGCAAAATAAAAATGATATATAAAGAAATACGTATATGACAGTCTGACACTGACTTCCTGACTGATAATACGCCACTGAAAACCAATCCTTGAATGCATCAGACTTCCTTGAAGGCTTTGCAAGCGCTCTTATGCAAGCACCGATAAATATTTCCTCATCAGTTCTCGAAACAAAGCTGGGCTATATTTGGCTGAGCACTTCATAAACAGTCATATCTAAACGTAAATAGTATCGAAACCAGTACTGTGAAAAATAATTTCTTTGTTCAGAGCTAAGGAATGAACCACTGACATGACCTCATGTAGGTTTGTTTTGGTTTCCAACCCAAGGTCAAACTGCCAGCACTCCCAAAGGGAGCATGTGTACACAGGTCAGTTGGCCAACTCCGGTTACTGCTTGCGACGTGTATACGTGACATTCGGCCGTTAAAGGTTAATATTAGTTAAATGATATAACATATATATTTATGACATGGTAACAGTAGTTTCCATAAGTGTTGATAATAACCTTCTGAAGATGGTCGTTGACTGGAACATGTAAAGGATGAAAAATTAAAAACAACTTTTATCAATCCCACTGGACGGTGGTTACAAATCTTATATGTGGTTATAAAGTCCTGTGTTTAATCCACATGCAGATGATCAAGAGTCTTCTGTAGGTATACGAAATCTCAAAAGCCACTTATACTTGGCCAATAATAATATCAGGTCATGAAACTGTGTAAGACTGATCTTAAGGCATCTTCTTGGAGGTGGTGATAATGATTTGAACCCAAAATAAATATATAAGTCAGTGCTGAACATTATCTGAAGTCTGAATTGTAATCCTGATGTGTTACTAGTCTTCACTTAAGTAGGTACACAGACAGACTCCAGGTGTTCCCAGACTTACATTTTTCTTGATATCAGTAATGTATAACTGTAAGTTGACATCCTCAGTCACATATATTCCAGCCACCTGATTATTTAAGACAGTTTCAATATGTTTTAGTCTTTGTTAATAGAAATTAACTTGAAGTCACACTGTGTTGTATTTTAGCGTCCTGTTGTACTGATTTTCGTCCATGACATGTATGCAGTGTTCGTCTTTTAGTGCACTCAATTTCACTTGTTATTTCACAACATGTTTTGGCACTATAGTGCCATCATCAGGTGCTCCATTTACGTTAATCTATTTCATTGCTTGCCATTATGTCATTGTAAAATTTAAAATTTTAAATACTTTTTAAATTTTACAATGACATAATGGCAAGCAATGAAATAGATTAACGTAAATGGAGCACCTGATGATGGCACTATAGTGCCAAAACATGTTGTGAAATAACAAGTGAAATTGAGTGCACTAAAAGACGGACACGGCATACATATCATTGAAGTCACACTATTACAAAAGTTGTTACATTTGTGTATTTCCTCATGAAATAGGGACTATAGTTTAAAACATGTACACCTACTCCATTAGGTGCATGCCGATTATGTAGTTCAGTTAGTGTGGTTACTTGCAAGGTTGGAATTGTGTGTGGAGTTGATTTCAGTTTGTAACATTCTCACTCAGAGCAGTCTGCTTATGGTAATTGATGGTCATTACTATCTGTCCTTACCATAGGTGATCAATTTTTCAGTAAATGGTTTTCAAACAAAAGGTATGACACACCTATCAAAAGAAACTGAAGATTTTGTTTATTAGTCAGTATCCTGTTGAGAAAGGTACAATAAAATAGTTTCACTTGGTGTAGTTTTTAAATGTATATCAGCTTTAGCAAAAATGATATAAAAATGTTTTAATTATATAATATATTTGAATGCACTAAAAGTTTCACTGTAAACTTGAGGTGGCCACGTGCAGTTGGAGCCCAGGCAGGGCCACTGAAGCGTCAGGCTGATAGCTTTAAATGGTTGCAATGATAGACTTGCCATTTCTTATTAATTTGTACAGATTTCCTAACAGACTCGCTACTGTGATGAAGACTTGTTCTGAGAATTGATTTCATTATGTAATGTAATTCATCTGCACTGATCACAGTTCAGTTTAATCAGTACAGCACAATTACTGTATGGTTGTAGTGTGTCAATATTTCTTGTTCATGAATGGAAGTACAGTCATCTACAAGCACCAGTGTTACATGAGATATTCATGGCAGTGATCATGAGGAAGTTGGAAGTGACGCTGTATAGGTGGGTAGGAGTCCACCAACATTTTGGAGGAACGTACTGTCACCTTCGTAAAGGTAGACTTCTACTGCATACATTCTGTCACATCTGCAATATTATTGAGGACAAGTCTTCTGAAATGTAATGCTCTGTAATCCATCTTCAGGATGGAAAATTGAAGCTGAAGGCATTGCGTTCCTCTGAAATGTCATTGAACTTCTACCAACATACACAGTATCATATCCCGTATCAGCCAAATGAAACTGCTGTTTGTGGATGATCTGATTTCATATTGTGAATTGAAACATCTGTACCTACGTAATCTGAATGTCTGATATCTGGAGTCATCCTAAAGATGGAGGCACACATTCCACCTAAACGTTAGTATCCACCTATCAGGCTGCACCTTGGTGTGTTTCGCCAGAACCCTGGTATCCGCCTGCCAGACTGCAACATTGTTATAGCACACAACGTCCCCACCAAGGAACTTGATGATTATGCAGCTTTCCAGTTTTGTCAGGAAAGTTACCTCAAGGACTTGTAGCTGAGATGGTGGAACACAAATACTTTTCATTTCCTTGCATACTGTTGTGTTATTACATACAATTCTTTATTGGACTCAGTCGTAATGCAACAGCATAACGGTCAAGGTTAAAATTACCTAGCTACATGTTTCAGCTTTTTAAAGCCATGGTCAGGCAAAGCACATGATTACTAATTGTGTCTGAATATAGTAATCATGTGTTTTGCCTGATGATGGCTTTGACCTTTAAGTGCCCCGTTTGTGCCAGTCGTGAGTAAGGTCATCGTGGCCAAATTACCCCGTTTTGGCCAGTCAGGCATTTAAACTCTGCTAGTGGAAGCGCACGCACACGCCGCTAGTAGAAGCGCATGCACAGTCCTAAATATTTATTTTTAAATGTAGTAATTACCAGACAGACTTGAGTAAAACCCTAATAGAGGAATTAAAATAATACCTAACTGAACAACAGCAAATAAAAATATACGTATGAGTTATGCCAAAACTTATCCATGATCCAGTAATTTTATTGCAGATTCTGCAGATAGGTACGTTAAAAATATATTGTAAAATTCGATGTACGGTACATACCTTTTTTGTTGTTACCTGCTCGATGTATATATAGGTTCAAATAAAACTACAGTATTCGATTTCACTACGAATGCACACAAAACAGATCACGCTCTGTATCTCAGCCACGATGCAGCTGTCTGTTCACACAAATAGAAGGGGCAGTAAGCTTTTGCAGCTCTAACTGAAGGTCTTAGCACTGAAGAAGGGAACCCCTCTAGCTTTCTTTTGAATAGCCATTCTTGTGACCTTCAGTCAAAGATTAAAAAATCCAAAGGGCGTAAGCAGTGCTAGCAGAAGACCAAATTATTTTATTGCTTCCATCTGTTTTATGACTCCAGGGACTGCTAAAATTTGTTAAGTGTCACAAACAGAAATGAATTTATAATGCAGAACAACTATCTGAAGAACTGGAAACCGTTTTTGCAGTACGCATCAAAATTAAAACACAAAAAATTGATAGAGTATAACACTTTGTATTAAAAGTTTCAAATCTTCTGTTATAATATGAGACACTATGTTCTTTTCTGATATAAATAAAGTTAATTCCATTCATTTATCATAAAAATTGAGCTAGATACAGCATTTTTAAACACAACGCTTAAAATTGATTAAGTGCTTAACAGGAACGGACATTTAAACGCAGAGTAGCAATGGGCATTTAAATAAACTCTGGCCAGCTCAAGCTTACCACTATTTCAAAGTCTGGCGTTTAAAGGTTAAAATGCCGAAACATATAGGTTGGTAATTTTAACCTTGACCATTATGTTGTTGTTTTACGATGGACTCCAATAAAGAATTGAACACAAATACGTGCAATATTTTTGTTGGAACATGCTGGAAAGCATCCACTTGGCAAAGCAAAAGTGGTGGAAGGAAGATATCAGACCAGATCTTGACAAAACTGGGTATATGACTGTGGAACATGATGTGTTCACTAGTGGGCTTTGGTATTAGCAACATTCATCCTGGAAGGGTATGCTGAAAAGTAATGCCTTCATAAGACAGTGGTGAAAATGTAGTTCTGTCCTGCCACACTTACAGAAGTAGAGGTATGCCTTGGTATATGCAAGTTTGAAACATGTTGTTTCATTTTAATGCTGTCAATTATAAGTAATTTAGACCTGCTTTAGTATGAACTGCTTGCTGGCCCATCAAGAGAGGTCAGAAGAAGGGTGAATTAGGATGCTGTGCATGAATGAAATTGCTGTTATGGAAAAGAAATCGGGAGCCATTACTTTCAGCATGCCTCTGTCACCAGGAGAAGACATACACTTCCAAATGAAATATCCCACATTGTGAAATTGGAAATTTCATAATGTTAATTGAAATCCATATTTTAATATTTGTTGCTTAACCTCCAGTGGTGTCCTGCGTACAGAGCACACGTGCCATTGTATCACATCACTACGTGGAACACAGAATGCCTATGGCAGCCATAACTTCTGTCTATAACAGTGATATTATATCAAAAGAGCCAGTTTTTTATAGCACTTCAGAATAAGAAAATGCTATAAGCTGTCTATTCATGTATGGGTAGTCACATTTTGAAATTTCTGTGGCATGTAACAAATACTGTGTACATCTGAAATAAAATTACCCTACTTTACCTTTTATCTACAGTGTAAACCTCACATTAAACATAAGATTTGAAGCTTTCGTGGCAGCTACATTGGATGAAATATGCTCTGGCTTTCAGCCATGTCAATTGGTTAAGTATCACCGATGTTGCACGGACATCTCCCTCCCTATCGTCAGACATGGCTGATAGTCCAAGAATATTTTATCAGCTCATGTCACAACTTTCTTCCTTTAAAACAGGGTCATGAGATCTCACTGATGTCTCGTTAAAATATTCCTACAGGTAAGTCAGTTACAGATATGAGTAGAAAGGAAACGTGACATAGGAACGAGTATTTCGCAATAATGGTGGTGCTGCTGCTAACAAGGATGACTGCAGTTTTCTAAGGGTAATGAGTAAGTCTTCAAGACGCACCATTTTACCACACTACAGAAGCTATGGACAAAGCTGAACAAAATTTCTGCAATCGGGAATTAAATTAAAAAAAACGGTACTTTACGTTTTAATGGTTTTTGGTTAGCAGG
>NW_019739238.1:0-964 GCF_002891405.2 Cryptotermes secundus
CTCGCCACTGCAGTCATATTTACCGTGGCCAACATCAGTAGTACATGTCATCTATATTTACAATTTTACATGTCAGCATTCCACACTCAGTTGTCAAAGAGTCTGATTCCTTGTGGACACCTAATATTTACAGTTTTACATGTGACTCAAGTATATATGTATGTACAATATATACAAGGCTTGGCATAGCAGATCATGCCCTAACTCTTGTAGCTCATGTTAAAATGGCTGCCTAGTCACTTGAATGGCTATACACTTGGCTGCTGCCAAGCTTAAGCCTCTTCTATTTCTGTGTAGGGCTTCACCTCTTCCGATATTATGAACATTTGCATTTTCATGATTTTGTATGACCTCTGCTTGTTGCCTGCACAGCTTCTTTATGGAATGCCATGAAAACCACATGCAACTCGTGGACTGGTGTGCACTTGGAAATTTACCAATGGTGAGGGGAAACCTGTTTTGCAAGAGCTGCAATTTCAGAAGTTGGGTACCTGCAGCAAATTCCCAGGTGGGACAAGCATAAGTCATCTAACTGGTGCTTTATGAAGGGTTAGTTTAATGTTAGTGCTTAATCACTCACTTCTGAATAGGAAATAGACTCTAATAAATGTTCTGAAGGACTTGCTTCATCATTTCTATATGCAATCTCCATGTAATCCTCTTGTTGAAGATTACACTGACGTATTTTACACAATTCACAAAGAGAACATTCCATCCATTCAGTGTGAGATGAACCTCAGATGGGCTATATCTATGAGAGAAGTACACAGCCTGAGTTTCACCTTCATTGATTTTAATGGTACATCGCTTGCACCATATCTCAGTTTAATTCAGATCACGCTGCAGCTTCCTGAGAATGTCACCAACCCTCTTTGCAGTCAGCGGCATACATACAAGTGTCATCAGCAAAGAGTGTCAAAGACCTGGTGTTTCAGGGGTATAATTTATATACATACTGTACAAT
>NW_019739238.1:4600-6096 GCF_002891405.2 Cryptotermes secundus
GCAGCACAGTGAACACCATGACTGAGAACACTAGCCTGTGCATGGCAGTGACCTGTAAAGTGTAGTCATGAGTGAAGAGTCTTCAGATGACAATCAGGGAGTGCAGTTTGTGAGGAACAGCCCTTGTTAGAAGACTGTAATCAAGCAATACCTAGTTGAGTCACGAGATAGGTAACAGCGAGAAAGGACTGGAGTCATGAACACTGAAGCTGAGGAATCTATGGCGCCATTTCAAGGCAACAACCGCTGAAGACACAGCAGACTGAGAAGACTTAGTGCATGCTGTAGTGATCTGTAGTGTGTGAATTAGCGACAGCACTGTAATTAACTGTAGTTATGAGTTTCAAGAGTGCAATAAATCTAGTTACCAATCCAAACCCCATCTACAGCCACTGAACATGTGGCAATATCTTCTTTATTTCGCAGTTGGAATAAGATCCTGTTGCTTGTAGGCCCATTGCTGAGTATTCACTCAGCGCCTGCTGCTAGGAAACAGATTCTTGACAAGCAGCAATTGCACTACAACAATGAATCGTGTTTTCTATGTGGTCCATGCCTAGGGCTTTCATGCCATCTACTTTTCTCATAGACACAGGCCCCCTTAGGTTCGTCTTACACTGAATGGACAGAATATCCCCTTTGTCATTCATGTAAAATATGTGGGTGTAATCTTCAATAAGAGGATTACACGGAAACTGCACACAGAAATGACTGACACCAAGACCCTTTTTACAGAAAAATACTCCCTATTCAAAAGTGAGCTTTTAAGTACCAACATTACACTAACCCACCAGACACCTAGTTCTTAAAATCACAGAGCTTACAAAACAAGGTTCTCTGCAACACTGGAAATTTTCCATGATGCACACCAGTCAACGATTTGTACATGGCTTTCAACCTTCTGTATGTATATGATCACATAACAAAACTGTGTGGGCAAAAAGCAGAAGTCATACAAAATCATGAGAATGACCATGTTCACAGTACAGGACAAGGCAAAGCCAGACAGAGGAAATGTAAGAGGCTTAAACTTGGCAACTGTAAAGATTACAACCATTCAAATGACTAAGCTGCTACTGTAGCATAAGATAAGTAAGATACACTTGATCTGCACTGCAAAGCCTGTACTGACAGGGGACTTGTATATAGTACAAAATGAAGAATTTTCAATAACATGCTATATATGCAATATGTACTCTTGATAAAGGGCCAAGTACAGTATGCGCCAAAAATAGCAGTACTGAAACTCACGCATCTCAAACGCACGTGCATTTGTCGACGGGGCATACCTCCAGCAGCACGTGTTCCCAGTAGTGAAAAGGAAGTTGTGTTGTGCAGTTGATGTTGGAAATTGGTCTCTCGATGGAGGAAAAAGTATTCATAGTTGAGTATTACTTCCACTCATACGGAAGTGGTCATTAGACAACTAACTTCCTTGGTTTTGAGCGGCCAGATGTTATTGTCCAGAAACCGCTACATAGTACACATGTGACAAT